>NW_005434475.1:0-542 GCF_000315625.1 Guillardia theta CCMP2712
CAAGGCTGCCGTGGCCGAGCCTGCTTGCAGGCTGGCAGTGATCAGGAGCGTCCTAGACCCTCCCACGCTCTCCACAGCCATACTCCGTAAGCTCGTGTCCGACAGCCATGCTGTGACCTCGCTAGCCGTGGGCGCCGCTCTTGCTATCGGAGAGTAGCCCGCCAGCCCTGCGCCGGCTCCTACCAATGTGACCGACAGGGATCCGGTCGACGGCACGTTTGACCGCAGGACAGAGCTCACTCTGGTCCTGTCTGCGCTGTACGCGTCTGTGACGCTGCTGACTCTTTCGTCTACGGTTACCGATACCCGCTGGCTGCCGCCGGGTCCCGAGGACTCGAGGCAGCTCAATGCCGTATCAGACAGCCAAGTCGAGGCCTCACAGGCGCTCAAGCCCGACCGACCTTGCAGCGAGTAGGCCGTGAAGCCGTAGCCTGCCCCGCCTACAGAGATACTCGCCGAGCCGCTTGCAGCTGCGTTCGATCGATACATGCCGCTTCCCGATCCCGCATCATACGATCCGGCGCTTGTGCGACTCGAAGCGT
>NW_005434475.1:876-2768 GCF_000315625.1 Guillardia theta CCMP2712
CTCCGACTCCCAAACAAGAAAAAAAAAGCAAAAAAAGAGAAAAGAGAAAAAAAGGGTTGTAGTCCCCGAGCCCCATCGCGGCTCCGATCACCGTCAAGCTCACTGATCGGACGATGCGTTTAGGTCTCTCCTGCTGCGACATCGCCGGCCCCTCCGCTGTGAAGGCCTCGGTCGTACTACCTACCTCCTGGCCTATCGTGATGTGTACTCGGGCGCTGCCTGCTGTCCTCGCGTGTAGTGCGACAGGTCAATGTCGAGTCCGACACCCACGCACTAGACTCCTGCGCAGTCCCCGCTATCCGCCCCTGTCCGGAGTAGTCCACACTGCCGTACAAGGCTCCCTGCAACGTCACTTGCGCTGTCCCTGTCCCCGCCGCGTTCGCCCTGGTGAGCTCGCTCAAGCTCGGGACGTCTGCTGACAGCGCCTGCGTCAAGCTACCTGCCTGGAGCTCCACCGTTCCCGAAAATCGCAATGTCACGCCCGCGGCTCCCGCCGTCCGACAGCGTAGCGCAGTCTCCGATGTCCAGGCGGTCGCCTCGCACCCTGTGAGTCCGAGCCTCACCTGCACGGTGTATGATGACGTGGCAAGATGAGCCCCCTGTATGCTCAAGCTTGACGATCCCGTGCCGGCCTGGTTACGGACAAGCAGGGAGCTTGCTAGTACCTTGTCCCATGAGTACACCTCCGACCTGGTCCCCGCTGCCTCCTCTACCGTAACCGTCACCCGCCTAGACCCTTCTGCCCCTGCACTGACTCGGCAGTGTAGGCTGCTGTCTGATACCCACGTCGAGGCCTCGCATGCTGTGAGCCCCGTCCTGCCGGCAGCCGTCCGACCTGACGTGCCTAGGTTATCGCCCTGTAGGCTGACGACGTATGCCGCTCCCGTGCTTGGAGCGTTGTCTAATCGCAGCGTGCTGGAGGTCGGCAGGTCCGTGCTGTACGCCTCCGTCCGCGACCCGACCGATGCGTCTACACTGAGCACCATGTGCGCAGTCCTTGTAGATTGACTCCCGACAAGACAGCGCACCGACGTCTGTGACTCCCAATCCGTAGCCTCACTGGACGACACCCCGCTCCGAGCGTGGGCCGAGTACACGGCATGACCGAAAAAGGTCCCCTGAATCGTCGCGCTGATCGAGCCCGAGCTTGCGGCGTTCCTCCGCAAGGCGCCGCTTATCAAGTCAGAGTCCAAACTCAATATACCGGTCGAGGTCCCGACTTGATACCCCGCTGTCAGCGAGGCTCGGGTCGAGCCGGCTACTCCTGCGCTGGCTCGGCAAGGCATCGATGTGCTCGACTGCCACTGCGTGCTCTCACACGAGGTGTAGCCCACGCGCGCTTGTCCCGTGCCGTCGTATGCGCCAAGCTGGCTCCCGTACACGGTCATGACAAGAGAGGCTGTGCCTGCAAGGTTTGCTGGGCTCATGACACTCACAGCTGCTGCGTCTACTGTCAGAGCTTCCGTCCGACTCCCCGCTACGACCCCAAGCGTTGCCAGGACGATATTCGATGCTCCAAGTCCGCTAGACGCCATGCACTGTACAGCCGACTCTGACGTCCACGCTGTAGCCTCGGAGGCCGTGTGTGCGATCGCTGCTCTGCCGGTGTGGCCGACGGATGCAAGGCCGCTTCCGTACATGGAGATGCTGACTGAGCCCGTGGCTGGCTTGTTGGTCACCAGCCCCTCGCTCAGCGACGGCTTGTCGGCCGTGAAAGCAGCCGTGGATGTACCGGCCTGCTCGCTACCGGTGACAACGACGGAGCGAGATGCTTGCCAGCTGCGACTCACACGACACAACAGCTGCGTGTATGATACCCACGCTGATGCCTCGCACCCTGTGTATCCAACCGTCGCTCGGATGCTGCTCTGGGCTAGCCCATACCCGCCCCG
>NW_005434475.1:3060-4683 GCF_000315625.1 Guillardia theta CCMP2712
GTCGGTTTATGTTAAGGATGCTCACGCTCGCCTGATCATACGAGAGTGCCTCCGTCACCGTACCCGGCCTCTCCCCGACGGACACTACCCCTCGTGAGGACCCGCCTCTCCGGCCCCGCTCCGCTCGACATCGCACAGCTGTGTCCGACTCCCACTCGCTGCTCTCGCTCCCTGATCCTCCCGTCCGACCCCAGCCCGTGTATCCGGCGACACCCAGGCCCGACCCATGCACTGTCAAGCTAGCTGAGCCTGTCGGCACCATGTTGGTACGGATCCCCTCGCTCAACACGACTCTATCTACGCTCAAGGCTGCCGTGGCCGAGCCTGCTTGCAGGCTGGCAGTGATCAGGAGCGTCCTAGACCCTCCCACGCTCTCCACAGCCATACTCCGTAAGCTCGTGTCCGACAGCCATGCTGTGACCTCGCTAGCCGTGGGCGCCGCTCTTGCTATCGGAGAGTAGCCCGCCAGCCCTGCGCCGGCTCCTACCAATGTGACCGACAGGGATCCGGTCGACGGCACGTTTGACCGCAGGACAGAGCTCACTCTGGTCCTGTCTGCGCTGTACGCGTCTGTGACGCTGCTGACTCTTTCGTCTACGGTTACCGATACCCGCTGGCTGCCGCCGGGTCCCGAGGACTCGAGGCAGCTCAATGCCGTATCAGACAGCCAAGTCGAGGCCTCACAGGCGCTCAAGCCCGACCGACCTTGCAGCGAGTAGGCCGTGAAGCCGTAGCCTGCCCCGCCTACAGAGATACTCGCCGAGCCGCTTGCAGCTGCGTTCGATCGATACATGCCGCTTCCCGATCCCGCATCATACGATCCGGCGCTTGTGCGACTCGAAGCGTCAGCTTCCATAGACACAATCACTGTCTTTGTCGCCCCGACCCCGCCCCCGCCCCGACACCGCACCGCCGTCTCCGACTCCCACTCCGTCGCCTCGCACCCGGTCCCTCCCTCCCGCGCCCTCCCCGTGTAGTCCCCGAGCCCCAGCCCCGACCCCGCTACCGTCACGCTCGCCGCCCCGGACCCCGGCCCGTTCCCGTCCGCCCCGACCCCGGACCCCGCCGGCCCGTCCGTCGAGTACGCCTCCGTCCTTGACCCGGCCTGCTCCCCGACCGTCGCCGCCACCCGCCTCGTCCGCCCGACCCCGCCCCCGCCCCGACACCGCACCGCCGTCTCCGACTCCCACTCCGTCGCCTCGCACCCGGTCCCTCCCTCCCGCGCCCTCCCCGTGTAGTCCCCGAGCCCCAGCCCCGACCCCGCTACCGTCACGCTCGCCGCCCCGGACCCCGGCCCGTTCCCGTCCGCCCCGACCCCGGACCCCGCCGGCCCGTCCGTCGAGTACGCCTCCGTCCTTGACCCGGCCTGCTCCCCGACCGTCGCCGCCACCCGCCCCGTCCGCCCGACCCCGCCCCCGCCCCGACACCGCACCGCCGTCTCCGACTCCCACTCCGTCGCCTCGCACCCGGTCCCTCCCTCCCGCGCCCTCCCCGTGTAGTCCCCGAGCCCCAGCCCCGACCCCGCTACCGTCACGCTCGCCGCCCCGGAAGAAGGCTGGTTGGGTCTCTCCTGCTGCGACATCGCCGGCCCCTCCGCTGTGAAGGCCTCGGTCGTACTGCCTA
>NW_005434475.1:5315-6178 GCF_000315625.1 Guillardia theta CCMP2712
CTGCCGGCAGCCGTCCGACCTGACGTGCCTAGGTTATCGCCCTGTAGGCTGACGACGTATGCCGCTCCCGTGCTTGGAGCGTTGTCTAATCGCAGCGTGCTGGAGGTCGGCAGGTCCGTGCTGTACGCCTCCGTCCGCGACCCGACCGATGCGTCTACACTGAGCACCATGTGCGCAGTCCTTGTAGATTGACTCCCGACAAGACAGCGCACCGACGTCTGTGACTCCCAATCCGTAGCCTCACTGGACGACACCCCGCTCCGAGCGTGGGCCGAGTACACGGCATGACCGAAAAAGGTCCCCTGAATCGTCGCGCTGATCGAGCCCGAGCTTGCGGCGTTCCTCCGCAAGGCGCCGCTTATCAAGTCAGAGTCCAAACTCAATATACCGGTCGAGGTCCCGACTTGATACCCCGCTGTCAGCGAGGCTCGGGTCGAGCCGGCTACTCCTGCGCTGGCTCGGCAAGGCATCGATGTGCTCGACTGCCACTGCGTGCTCTCACACGAGGTGTAGCCCACGCGCGCTTGTCCCGTGCCGTCGTATGCGCCAAGCTGGCTCCCGTACACGGTCATGACAAGAGAGGCTGTGCCTGCAAGGTTTGCTGGGCTCATGACACTCACAGCTGCTGCGTCTACTGTCAGAGCTTCCGTCCGACTCCCCGCTACGACCCCAAGCGTTGCCAGGACGATATTCGATGCTCTAAGTCCGCTAGACGCCATGCACTGTACAGCCGACTCTGACGTCCACGCTGTAGCCTCGGAGGCCGTGTGTGCGATCGCTGCTCTGCCGGTGTGGCCGACGGATGCAAGGCCGCTTCCGTACATGGGAGATGCTGACTGAGCCCGTGGCTGGCTTGTTGGTCA
>NW_005434475.1:6278-6503 GCF_000315625.1 Guillardia theta CCMP2712
AGCGACGGCTTGTCGGCCGTGAAAGCAGCCGTGGATGTACCGGCCTGCTCGCTACCGGTGACAACGACGGAGCGAGATGCTTGCCAGCTGCGACTCACACGACACAACAGCTGCGTGTATGATACCCACGCTGATGCCTCGCACCCTGTGTATCCAACCGTCGCTCGGATGCTGCTCTGGGCTAGCCCATACCCCGCCCCGATCACGGACAAGCTGATTGAGCCC
>NW_005434475.1:6603-7637 GCF_000315625.1 Guillardia theta CCMP2712
CTCCCCGGCGTCCCGCTTTCTACTGTCAGCGACAGCCTGTGGGTCCGGCCTAGGCCTCCGGCCGCCAAGCATCGTATGCTGGTGTCCGACTCCCACCCAGTGCTTTCACAGCCCGACCGACCCAGACGACCCAGTGCTGTCGCATCCATGCTCCCCAGACCGGCTCCCAGCACGGTCACGCTTGAGGCCCCTGACCCTGGTCGGTTTATGTTAAGGATGCTCACGCTCGCCTGATCATACGAGAGTGCCTCCGTCACCGTACCCGGCCTCTCCCCGACGGACACTACCCCTCGTGAGGACCCGCCTCTCCGGCCCCGCTCCGCTCGACATCGCACAGCTGTGTCCGACTCCCACTCGCTGCTCTCGCTCCCTGATCCTCCCGTCCGACCCCAGCCCGTGTATCCGGCGACACCCAGGCCCGACCCATGCACTGTCAAGCTAGCTGAGCCTGTCGGCACCATGTTGGTACGGATCCCCTCGCTCAACACGACTCTATCTACGCTCAAGGCTGCCGTGGCCGAGCCTGCTTGCAGGCTGGCAGTGATCAGGAGCGTCCTAGACCCTCCCACGCTCTCCACAGCCATACTCCGTAAGCTCGTGTCCGACAGCCATGCTGTGACCTCGCTAGCCGTGGGCGCCGCTCTTGCTATCGGAGAGTAGCCCGCCAGCCCTGCGCCGGCTCCTACCAATGTGACCGACAGGGATCCGGTCGACGGCACGTTTGACCGCAGGACAGAGCTCACTCTGGTCCTGTCTGCGCTGTACGCGTCTGTGACGCTGCTGACTCTTTCGTCTACGGTTACCGATACCCGCTGGCTGCCGCCGGGTCCCGAGGACTCGAGGCAGCTCAATGCCGTATCAGACAGCCAAGTCGAGGCCTCACAGGCGCTCAAGCCCGACCGACCTTGCAGCGAGTAGGCCGTGAAGCCGTAGCCTGCCCCGCCTACAGAGATACTCGCCGAGCCGCTTGCAGCTGCGTTCGATCGATACATGCCGCTTCCCGATCCCGCATCATACGATCCGGCCCTTGTGCG
>NW_005434475.1:7737-8177 GCF_000315625.1 Guillardia theta CCMP2712
GTCTTTGTCCGCCCGACCCCGCCCCCGCCCCGACACCGCACCGCCGTCTCCGACTCCCACTCCGTCGCCTCGCACCCGGTCCCTCCCTCCCGCGCCCTCCCCGTGTAGTCCCCGAGCCCCATCGCGGCTCCGATCACCGTCAAGCTCGCCGCCCCGGACCCCGGCCCGTTCCCGTCCGCCCCGACCCCGGACCCCGCCGGCCCGTCCGTCGAGTACGCCTCCGTTTTTGTTCCTTGTGTCTCAAAGGTGGTTGCTATTATTTTTGCTGTCTTTTGAATCTGTTTTTGTGTTTGGCAGAGTAGATTTGTCTCAGATTGCCATCGTGTTGACTCGCAATTACTTGGTCCGAGTTTGGCTTTGTTTGTGAAGTCTGCTTTGGAAATTCCACTTCCCAACACAGTCACACTCGTCGATCCCGTGCTTGGTGTGTTGGCGCGCAG
>NW_005434475.1:8278-45269 GCF_000315625.1 Guillardia theta CCMP2712
CAGAGGCCAAGCAGACCACGCTTGTGTCGGACTGCCAGGTACTGGACTCGCACGCAGTTCCGCTAAGCGAGATTGTTGGAGTGAATGTCGAGTCAAGACCGAACCCAAGCCCTTGAACCGTAAGGCTGACAGTACCAGTTGCATGCTGGTTTGAGAAAATCGAGGTTGAATGTGCGGGCCTCTCGACGGAGAACATCTGTGTTGCCGTTCCAACGTTTACTTCGAGACTTAAAAGAAACCGATGGGTGGTTGACACGCTTGCTCCTGCAAAGCACCTCACGCTACTGTCAGACATCCAGCTCGTCGACTCGCATCCGGTTTGACCTTCGTGGGCACGGATCGTGTAATCATAAAGACCCATCCCATTTCCCAACACAGTCACACTCGTCGATCCCGTGCTTGGTGTGTTGGCGCGCAGCATGCGCGAAATGCCCGCAGCATCTATGGAAACCATTTGTGTCGAGCTCCCTACTACCTCCATGATCGTACTGGCTATCCGTCTTGTCTTCCCTGCTCCGCCAGAGGCCAAGCAGACCACGCTTGTGTCGGACTGCCAGGTACTGGACTCGCACGCAGTTCCGCTAAGCGAGATTGTTGGAGTGAATGTCGAGTCAAGACCGAACCCAAGCCCTTGAACCGTAAGGCTGACAGTACCAGTTGCATGCTGGTTTGAGAAAATCGAGGTTGAATGTGCGGGCCTCTCGACGGAGAACATCTGTGTTGCCGTTCCAACGTTTACTTCGAGACTTAAAAGAAACCGATGGGTGGTTGACACGCTTGCTCCTGCAAAGCACCTCACGCTACTGTCAGACATCCAGCTCGTCGACTCGCATCCGGTTTGACCTTCGTGGGCACGGATCGTGTAATCATAAAGACCCATCCCATTTCCCAACACAGTCACACTCATCGATCCCGTGCTTGGTGCGTTGGCGCGCAGCATGCGCGAAATGCCCGCAGCATCTATGGAAACCATTTGTGTCGAGCTCCCTACTACCTCCATGATCGTACTGGCTATCCGTCTTGTCTTCCCTGCTCCGCCAGAGGCCAAGCAGACCACGCTTGTGTCGGACTGCCAGGTACTGGACTCGCACGCAGTTCCGCTAAGCGAGATTGTTGGAGTGAATGTCGAGTCAAGACCGAACCCAAGCCCTTGAACCGTAAGGCTGACAGTACCAGTTGCATGCTGATTAGACGTCTGGGAGGCACTCTGTAGTGGAATTTGGTATGATATAGCAAAGGAAACACTCCCAACGCTCTCAAAAGTTGTGATTGAAACCTGACCACTTTTTGAACTGCCTTGCGAGAAGAAGCAGAGAATTGCAGTATCAGACCTCCATTCAGTGCTTTCACATGATGTTCCAAGGACTCTCGCTGCATTGCTTGAAGAATACAAATCGAACTGAGCGCCCAAAACAGTAGCACTGATAGAACCTGTTGAAATAGAATTTGATCTATGAATTGATGATGCGCTTGAAGTATCGAACGAAAACATTTCAGTTGAGGTTCCAAGACTCAAATGTGCAGTTACAGCAATTCGTTGTGAGCTCCTTGTAGCGAATTCGAATCGAACAGAAATTGCAGAATCTGAAGTCCATATTGTCGCTTCACTAGGCGTGAAACCGATTCGAATCTGAGCGGAAGAACTGTAAACCATGTAAGAAGAACCTTCAATCAGAATGGTAGTAGTATTTGCTTGTGCTGCATTCGTGAGGAATGTAGTACTCAACGACGGAACTTGAAAGGAAAAAATGTTTGTTGTCGTGTCCACTTGCTCCGATGCTGTAATTTCAATTCGCTTTGAATGTCCACCACCGCTGGAAACCAGGCAAAGCACATTCGTAGATGACATCCACGACGTAGATTCACAAGAAGTTGAACCAACTTTCGAGAATTGGCTGTATGAAACTCTTCCAAATTCGGATTCTCCAAAAATGGTGATAGAGGCTGTTCCAGTGGATGCTCTATTCGTTGGATGGACACCACTAAATACTGGCCTGTCAGAAGAGAATGCAAATGTTATTGTCCCCAAATTGTTTTCAGATGTAACCGCAATTAGCCTAGATCCTCCAACAAAATTTGACGATTTGCATTGCAAGTCGGAGGTTGAAACCCACATAGTTGCAGGAAAGGAAGTAAAACCAATTCTCCCTGATTGCGACGTAGAAATTGCGTCGAAATTTTGTCCAAGTATTGTGACTGAGTGTATCGTGAAAAAACCAAAATTTCCTCTGTGCAACGTAGATATTGCAGGTAAATCAGCTGAAACCATTTCAGTGCTTGTTCCAACTACAAGATTTACAGTAGAGCGAAGTCGGTGAGTAAATGCATAGGTATTTGGGGCTAAGGCTCGAACTGAAGTATCTGCACTCCATTGCGTACTTTCGTAAGATGTGTACAAAGATCTTACCCTTACAGTTGCATCAAACGATCCGAAACTGCTTCCATAAAATGTTAAACTGACACTTCCTGTTCTTGGAGCATTTTGCGCAATATTGACGCTCACACTGGGTTCATCAAATGAGAGCGAAAAGGAAGTAGTGCCAGATTGAGAAGATGTTACATAGATTTTCTTAGAATGTCCTAACCCATGATTAGAAAATCCTCTCACACTTGTGTCGGAAATCCAAACTGAGCTTTCCGAAGAAGACTGTTCCATCCTCCCACGAATCGTAGCGCCAAATTCACCAAATCCGTTACCATGAAAAGTAAAAAATAAGGATCCTGTGGTTGGAAAATTTGTCAAAGGCACGCTACTAATTATTGGATGGACGTAGGAAAAAACTTCTGAGGTGGTGCCAACTTGAAGTCCTGCAGTCATTAAAGATTTCCGCGTCTGCAACAATCCTGTGCTAATAAGTGCAGCGATGGATGTATCTGACAACCATGAAGTTGCAGCAGGAGCTGTAAAACCATACCTTGCAAAATTGGAGTTGGCATATGTTCCAAAGAACGATCCAAATACTGAAATGCTTGCTGATCCCGAGGCATGAAAATTGTTTGGCAGAATAGAGCTGATGATCGGCAGGTCGCTTGAAAGAAACACAGAAATTGTTCCCACGTTTATCCCGACGGTGATCTGTACAGCAATAGAGCCACCGATCATTAGATTTCCAAGGCACACGACCTCTGATGTTGAATGCCATTTGGTGTATTCACAACTTGTGTAACCAATCCTGGCTATGTCACAATAAGCGACTTGACCAAAGCCAGAACCAATAACATTCAATACAACGGACCCTGTGTTTGCTGTATTCGTTGTGAAGTCCCTGCTGCCGTGTAAAGTTGGAGAATCATACGAATAACCTTGAGACACGGTTCCTACCTTTTGCCCAACTGTAAGCATTGTCGCGAGGGTCGAGAATACACCAGTAGTACTCAAGCCTCTGACACTTGTTTGGGAAGTCCAAGATGTGCTTTGTTGGGAAGAAGATCCTATTCGCCCTCTTGAACTCGATGAGAATTGACCAAAATTGCTACCAAAAATGGATATGCTCGTACTTCCTGTTACAGGACGATTTCTTCCTGAAGATACACTTTCCGATGGAACATCATAAGACAACATTTCTGTGACTGTCCATGCGATTGACAAGTCAATTGTCACACTCAGATACATAGTTCCATCAATGCCTTCTGAGACTTTGCATCGAAGACTGCTGTCGGAAACCCATTGTGACGATTCGCATGCAGATCCATCGATCCTTTCACTTGGTGTTGGATCAGTAGTACCAAAGTTCAAACCTGCAACAGTCAAACTCACAGATCCACTGCCTGGAGTGTTGTAATGTCTGTCAAAAATTGGAAGAATAATTATGTAAGCCGAAACATACGAAAAGTAAGCAAATTCAGCTCCTTGCCCATCAGTAATCAATTCTACAATTTGATTTGCTCCTCGCCCCTGAGGCGTTCTAACAACAACGGTATCATAAGATGTTCGAGATTCTACTAACGCGCTAGTCCCACCAATTCGTGCCTGAACCATGATCTTAGCAGGTCCGAGATTTGAACCATAAAGGGTCACTTTTATCCCTCCCGAAATTGGTCCAAAGTCTGGGGATATTGCTGTGATTGTTGGTGTTCCTGCGAATGTAAACCATGTGCTTCCATAAATTTCCTGCTCACTTAAAGCATCTGATGATCGCCTTGCACTGACAGAAGAGTCTCCATAACCTTGATACGAAGACGGAACTTTACAGAGGAGAATTGACGACGAATCAGGTTCAGAAGACGACGAAATCACATATTGATTATTGCCTTCAAATGCAGATACAATTGAATCGTACATTCCTTTCACATTCCCTCCAGAAAACGAACAGAACGTTGAGACTGAGGAGTCAAATCCAATGCCAACTATGGTGAGCAAATATGCATCACCCAAAAACAAGTTTTTTCTGGGGAACACAGAGAGTAAAGATGATTCATATGTGAAGGAAGAACCACCCCGCATAAGAGCTTCAACAATGATTGACTTCTCTCCAATTACTAAAACATTCCTGATGCATATTCCAGAGACACATCCATTGCAGCCAATAGTTGAGCAAGCTGCAACACAAGGGAGAGAATCATATGATCCACCGGAACATAAAAATTCTGGAACGATCAGACCATTTTCGTCATAAAATGTCTTTCTTTGCAACAAGAATGATGAAGATGACGCCTTAGCTTCCGAAACCAGTTCGGGTATAAAACAAGTGATTTCATTTAAACCCACAGGGACGACTGGCTTCGAGAATACAACGGAATTTTGAGAATTTGACAAAAGCGATCTCACATTTTGATCTGTTGGAGCAAGTACATCAGAAAGAGAACCAGACACAAATCCACATATGTATTGCGAAGCCCCGGAGTAATCAAAGTTGAAACCAAATACTGTTAGTTGCAATCCACCCAGCACAGTGTCGGAATAAACACTAAGAGACGTCCAAGCATCCTTGATTGTCAAACGAAAGGGGCTACCAGAAATGTGTGGAAAATTAACAAAATCTTCAGCGGGAATGGTAGTTTTGGTAGCCAAGTAGTACTGCCAATTCAAACTGACTCCTTGAACCCCACCTGTCCCGTTCGGTTGCTTGTACTCCATCACAATGTCGTAGTACCCCCCTGCAGTCCCCAGGTAAATGGTCCCGCTGTTCTCCGTACCCTCTAAGCTCGTCCACTGATCGATCAGCATCACGTTGTCCACCCAAAGCCTCACTCGCTCTACCCAAGACCTCACCGATGCGTACATCGTGTAGACTGAAGCGAGGGGAGGGCGGACAAAGCCAGACCAACGGATACTGTATGGAGAATCTCCGGGGAGGGAAGGGAAGGGCTTTGTACCAGGAGCAGCACTAAAATCAATCGAGTATGTTAGGAGGGGGTAGCAAGCTTGCTCAGCAAAGGAATTCAGTACACAGTAGAGCAATTGCAATTGATTCAAGAGTTTGTTCGTTAGGAAAACATTCAAGTCATACAATCCAGTGATCGTTGTAATGTTGTAAGAGAAAATATATCGCCCATTGTTCAGATCTGAAATTGAATATGCAAGAACTGTATTTCTAGACTGATGAAATATAGAATATGCCTTGATCAAAAAGGTATCACCTCCTTTTCTAACCTCATTCCCGAATTCATCCTTACAAAGTACTGTAAATGTTGCAAGAAGACCAGCAATGCTAGACGAAACCCCGGCACCAACAGCTGTAATAAAAGTTGAAGCACAAGCACCTGGTTCGATGATCATCTTTGTGGGAATTGAATTGTTACCTAGCACTTGTTGATTTGTGAAATACAAGACGGGATTCAAATCTGCTCCTTGCGAAAACGTAAGGGAAAGCGTACCTTCAGATTTCTCTGTATGAACGAATCGAACCGTAAATTGATAAACTTTCCGAGGTTGAATAAGAATATCCAAGGTGACAGTAGTAAGATTTTCCATCGATGCCGATGTCCTTGCAATGTGCTCTCCGTTGAGGATTACACTTGACATTCCATCGGATCTCAAAGCTAGATTAAAAATTCCTTGTTCTTGTACAAAGAGGTATCCTGACCATTCAATGCATCGTGAATTTAAAGGTGAACTTCGAAAGATGCGCACTTCTGGCACAATTTCATTGTAAAATGGAGTCTGGCATGAAGAATCCAGAAAATAGATTGCTTGTAAACCATAATCCATCAAGCATGAGAGGTACACATTGTAGTCGCCAGATCGAGTCGCAGTAATAGACAAATAGTCAACTGATGAATTATTTGAATCAAACAGGTAAGCTGAATGTAAGGAGGCATCTCCGACATACGATTGAGGCTCGATTTGAATTAAAACAGGTATCATGTCAAGTCTGTCAATCTGATTTCCAAATCTATCTAGGAAATTCACCTGAAAATATAACAAAGATGGACTTGTAGCTTCAAAATCAGATAAATTGGTATACGAGAGTGATGCGCACACTTTCCCTGGAAATATACTCAGATTGAAAGGCAACTTCTCAGATACTAATTGATGCGAAAATAAATAACGGAAATCTACTTTTGTTTTGTACATCAAAAATCCTGAAAATTCCAGAAGTAATCCCTGCTGCCCCCCTGTCCCGTTCGGTTGCTTGTACTCCATCACAATGTCGTAGTACCCCCCTGCAGTCCCCAGGTAAATGGTCCCGCTGTTCTCCGTACCCTCTAAGCTCGTCCACTGATCGATCAGCATCACGTTGTCCACCCAAAGCCTCACTCGCTCTACCCAAGACCTCACCGATGCGTACATCGTGTAGACTGAAGCGAGGGGAGGGCGGACAAAGCCAGACCAACGGATACTGTATGGAGAATCTCCGGGGAGGGAAGGGAAGGGCTTTGTACCAGGAGCAGCACTGAAATCGATGGATGAATGATCTACCGTGCTCAACGAATATCCAAACTCCTGTGCATATGTAATCATTTGTAGACCTCCAGACTGTGGGATTTCAATAAAAAGATTTGAAGTTGTGGCCTTGGTCGGGCTTGCCATTTCTATAGAATAAGTTTTCAAATCATTTGATGACTTAACTATTCCGTGAGTCATTCTTTCATTCTCTATATTCAATTTCATGTATACAATTACACTTTGAGGTTCCACAGGGCTATTTCCGTATGCATCAAATAGAACAACAGTGAAGAATGATTTCGAGCCAGCTGTCGCGATAGAAATGAAGGATGTCACGATAGAGAATTGAAATAAATTTGGCAGAATCCGTAAGTCAAGTTTCACAATATCGTTAACCGAAGGGTAAGCGCTTAAATATTTAGTTGGAACCACTTGGAAATCAAAATATTCCGAGGTGTTAGCAATCGACCATTCGAGTTGGCAAAAGCAAGCAGCAGATTTGCCTCTCTTGTAAAACAATTCTGTGTATGCAAAAGTTTGATTATTGACGTATAAGCTTCCAAGTGGTAAAAGGCCTGATAAACTTGACCATTGATCGATTATTAGATTGTTGTCAATCCACAATTGAACCCTGTCACTTGGATACTGCAATCGAATTTGAAAGAAGAACTTTGCAGATACATACAGAGAAATGATTCCCTGCCATCTTAATGTTGAAGATTTCACGAAATCTGCTTTCAGATCAGACCAAGATATCTGTACTGATCTCTCCTGGGAAGAAGAATCATATAATTCCTGATATTGACCATCTTTTAAAATTGAAAGCGTCAAGCCACTACCATTGAAGAAATAGATCCAGGGTCTGGCATACGTGCTACTGACGGAATATAACAATTCAGAAATGTTGCTGGTAAGTTGTCGATCATATCCCAGAATCAAGTTTTCGTTTTGGTCAACCATTAGACTGTGGAATTCTGTATTATTTATGACAGAACCAAATTGGTCCCGCAAAGATATTCGAATGAACGAAGGTGATCCTGCAGTGGCAAGTGATAAACCTTGTCCAGCCATCAAACTATTGGAAAATGATACTGAAGTCGTAGCCACAAAAATTTCATAATCGAGTAATGATCCATTGAGATTGATAAATAGCATATAATTCATGTTTCCCACATCATTCACTGCAAAGGATATGATTCCTTCAACTCCAAATTGGCAATCAAATGATTGATTGATATATTTGGATTTCGGAACTTCAACTTCAACGAAGTAATTTTGACAAGAAATATTGTTTTGAAACTCATCCCTTGCAATAATTTGAAGGATTGAAACAACCCCAGCCGTCACTGTCGAGAGACCATCTCCTGTAACAACACTTTGATTCCTGTCCAATTTGTTCGGACTGAAATATAACGAAGAATCAAAAGTCAATACACCATAGAAGAATTCAATGGACGTGCTGTTAAACGACAATCCCTGCTGCCCCCCTGTCCCGTTCGGTTGCTTGTACTCCATCACAATGTCGTAGTACCCCCCTGCAGTCCCCAGGTAAATGGTCCCGCTGTTCTCCGTACCCTCTAAGCTCGTCCACTGATCGATCAGCATCACGTTGTCCACCCAAAGCCTCACTCGCTCTACCCAAGACCTCACCGATGCGTACATCGTGTAGACTGAAGCGAGGGGAGGGCGGACAAAGCCAGACCAACGGATACTGTATGGAGAATCTCCGGGGAGGGAAGGGAAGGGCTTTGTACCAGGAGCAGCACTAAAATCCATTGTGGCATTTGAAGCACTGGCAAAGTTATCCATGAATTCGAAAGTGTAGTATGTGGCAGTCAGTTCACCGGAATACAAAATGTAACCTAGCAGGTCGATGACTCCAGCTCTTGTAATGCTAAAATTGCCAACTACCATCCCATTTTCATGCTGTAGTGACGACACCTTCGAAGGCAAAGACTGACTTGTTGCTACTGAAGCCCAACTCAACATGGTAGCATCATAATGATTGCCGAATTGGTCGAATGCTTGAACCGTAAAAGCATATGCAACACCGACTGTTCCAAAACTGCCAGTCGACCAATTTACAGTTGTTTTGGGGGCAAAGACAGCACTTGGAGCAACGAAGGACCAATAGCTAGTTGAACAAATCATGTTCGTGACACTCAATAGGCTCAGTAGAGGAATTGCAGGCACTTGGAAGCCTCTGCTTTCCCAGGTAAGTGAAATTTCATCATTTTTTGATAAGAATAGCAAATTTCCATTGAGTGCATAGTAAGTGTCTTGATTTAAAAATAAAGAAGAAACGTATGTTATATTCCTCTTGACCTTGCCTTTGAAAATATATAAATTATCAACAGAAATGCTAGCATCTATTTGATCCTTGCCATCACTGGTATTAGATGATATCAACAAAGAGAAGCCAACCAAATGAGACCATTGAGATTCCAAATATCCAGAAAGTCTGACTTGCCGAGTATCCTCTTCCAAAACAAACGACAAGGCTGGAAGTAATTTGTTTGAACTTGTGAGGCCGAATCCAGCATCCGAAAGGCTGTAGAATGTTGCAGAGATCACTTCTCTGACAACATTCATGAATTCCAACATGTAGAACCCAGATTGATTCAGGGTGTGATGGAATCCAAAAGAGCAATTAAAAATTGTGCAAGACGAAGTGACTGCAACAAAATTATTCTCTCTCTCCAATTCAGTGAACAGAGGACCCCTCGCTCTCATCAAAACGTCGTAAGGCATTGCATCTAAGACATTCATCTCATCTCGGAATCGCAAGCTGAATGAAATCTTGCTCCCAGCTTCAAGCAGCGAAAGAGAATTCCCGGAACATGAACTGCTAATGGACTCTTGATGATATGATGAACGATGAGAAATTGGAAAACTAAGAGATGAAAGGAAAACTTTTCCATACAAGTATTCTGTTGCAATAGCTTCAATTGCAGATGTACCATTTTGCTTCCAACTGAAAATTATTCCCTGCTGCCCCCCTGTCCCGTTCGGTTGCTTGTACTCCATCACAATGTCGTAGTACCCCCCTGCAGTCCCCAGGTAAATGGTCCCGCTGTTCTCCGTACCCTCTAAGCTCGTCCACTGATCGATCAGCATCACGTTGTCCACCCAAAGCCTCACTCGCTCTACCCAAGACCTCACCGATGCGTACATCGTGTAGACTGAAGCGAGGGGAGGGCGGACAAAGCCAGACCAACGGATACTGTATGGAGAATCTCCGGGGAGGGAAGGGAAGGGCTTTGTACCAGGAGCAGCACTGAAGTAGGGTTGTTCCAGCATTGCTAAAGTTGAATTGAATGAGATTGAGCTAGTATTGACTGAAATGCTGACGTTTAAACCTCCTTGTTCGCTATACCAAATTATTACGTTCTTTGCAGATCCCCCATCCAGTGATACATAACTGCCGAGAGATATGCTCTGCCTTGTGTCGAATAGATGGTTTAGGGTAAAGGTGCTTCGGTTAAAGAACTGAACCTGAAAAATTAATTCATGGCTTGTTTTAGTGACTATATTGCCATATTCATCTCTCAGTGATATCTGAAAATACGAGTCTATGAAAGGATTTGAAGGTACAAGAATTGGCCGTAAGACAGAGGATTTGGATAGGACAACATTCGATGGAGCAACTGTTACATTGAAATCCATCAAAAAGAATTTTTCATCAAATAAAAATGAATTGTTTACTTCTGTAGCAGTAGAATTTCCATAAATCCAAAGCAACTTGTTATTAGACAGAATATCCAAAGTAGATGCATATATTTTGACCTGATACACTTCCTTACTAGACAAGAAAACATGTTTTTGATGCAAGGGACAGGAAGTGAAAATAGATATTTCTCCAACCCAGATTTCGAAACAAGCGCTGCTTGTAACGTTGGTTTCAAGGAAGATTGAAAAATATTCGGATATGGGTACAGAAAGGAAACCGATCCACGATGCAGTACTTGATGTGTAATTCCACTTTCGAGGCGTAAAAGATTTCAAAAGATATAACGAAATCGTCTCTGCACCAGATAAAGAAGGAAAAATAGACACTTCATACAATCCTCTCTCACAGCTTGGAAGTTCCAAAAGTCTCTTGTTGCTTTCATATTCCATGGAGAAGGATAATTTTCTATCAATAAAGTTTCCATAAACATCTGTGCACGTTATGGCAAAAGTCACAGGAATCCCTGCTGTCAAAATGCTTTGCCTTGTACCAACTTGATAACATCTGTTCAAATCGTTGGATGCGACTGTCACATTGACGTAATTCGATGTCAACAAAGAGGACCAAAATCTAAAATCGGCAAGCTTTTGTTTGGACTCATCTTTGAGACGAAGACCAAACTTGAAATCCACCAAACTCTCGAATTGAAACGATTTCATTTCGAAGCGATATGGGTGACCAACCTCCAAATATAGTGTGTAGATCAAATTCGTTGGATCCAATGTTCGATATAAATATTCACATGTATCGACTTCAAAGAAATCACTTATCAATATCAAAACACATGCATTTGTAGATATTGAAACTTCGTAGGTGGAAGTATCTTCGACCAATAGAACTCCTGACCACTGAATGCTTTTTATTTTCGTTTGGAGCTGATTTTCAACATTCAATTGGTCTATGAAATCAGGGAAGGATGAATGGATCTGACTCAATAATGGATGTTCGAAATTGTAATCTCCATAATATGTTGCATGTAATCCTGTCAAATTGGAAAACAGAACATCCACTTGGAAAGAGCCGCTGCGAGTGAAGACTAACCATATTGTACTCAAAGATGGATTCTCTGTACTGATGCTGTTTAAATGCAAGCCATCGGAGTCGAAGATATGGGTTCTTATTCGGAAGTAAGGAATTGCACTTAAAAAATTCCCGAAAGAATCCTTGAAAACGATCCCAAACTGACAAGCTTCGCCTGCGGAAATGGAGGTGACACTTAAATTATACAAAACCGCAGTTGAAATCATACTAGAAGAATGAATCTGAAGACTAAGGGGTGAATTGTTCATCTCTGAAAAAACCAACAAAGCATTTAACACTCCCCTTGTCGAATTTGGATAAATCCAAGACAAAGAAGTTCCCTGCTGCCCCCCTGTCCCGTTCGGTTGCTTGTACTCCATCACAATGTCGTAGTACCCCCCTGCAGTCCCCAGGTAAATGGTCCCGCTGTTCTCCGTACCCTCTAAGCTCGTCCACTGATCGATCAGCATCACGTTGTCCACCCAAAGCCTCACTCGCTCTACCCAAGACCTCACCGATGCGTACATCGTGTAGACTGAAGCGAGGGGAGGGCGGACAAAGCCAGACCAACGGATACTGTATGCAGTGTCTATTGGAATGCAGTGGAACAAGGATTGTAACAAATTTCCACTGAAATCAATATGAGGTTCAATTTGAGAATGTAATGCTTGTCTGGATTCTGTAACATAGAATGTCGCAAAAATTCCAGTACCGATTGGATATCTCACGTGCAGGTCTACTAAACCTGTTAAATTGTAACGAAATGCGATGTGATATGGGCAAAAGATTGTATTCTTCATCAAAATGCTGAAATCTTCATGAACGGCAGACCGCAAAAATACGTGCAAATTCCAAGAATTTTCTGGAAATTGAAGCTCATTTCCGAAGGTGTCAGTGAAAAGCAAGCAGAAAGAGATACTGTTTCCTGCAAAGAGCGTTGACAAATTCGGCAAACTTACTGAGACCGATGAAACATTATTATTTGGAGACACATATATGTTGAAAGAGGGGTACTCTCTTTGATGCATCATTTGAAAGATTGATATTCTGTAAAAGCCACTTACTGTAAAAGTATACTCCATTCGTGATCGAAGTTCAGTGCAATCTTGAAATACTGAGGAAGTGACAAAATTGCGGAATCCGGCTTGCCTTTGTTCAAGCAAAAGTTTGCAATTGTACAAATGATGAGCTGAATCACTAATTCCAAAATAGTCACGAACGAAAAACCAAAATGTGCTCGGCACTCCGACTGTTAACAGGGAAGCTCCAGATCCAAGGGTAATCAAGGATTCCCGACGAGCTATCACTGATATCACATTGACTTTCAGTGGGCTCCCATCGATAAAAAGTAGATCATTTTGAGAATTTTTCAAGGCAACCCAGAGATGATATGTGCCTTGCCGAACTGGCAACCACTTGAAACTGCATGTGCTATTTTTACACGACATCCGATGGGCAGACGTCTGAATTATTCCAGAATTTGGAGAAAATCTAGACTCTCGGAAATGAATCAGTAGAAAGCAATCGGTAATTGCAACATTCAATCTACCAATGATCCTCCACAGAGTGAAAATATGACAAAATCTGCCGGAAATAATCGTTTGTGGACAATCACTTTGAATCATTAAGTTTCGTGCCATGTCTCTGATGCTTAACTTTGGAGTTCTTGTAGAAGCGTCAGAGAAGAAACTGTAGGCCTGCTGCATATCCGAGGAACTCATCAGATTTCTAAACCAGCTTGCACGTTCAGGATGTCTTTGAGACCAAGAAATGTCTATCTGTCTATTGCCATCATAATCAATCGATGAATTTTTTTGTTTGACGGAAACAACAAATGGGCTTCCTAGAATGTGCTCATGGGCACAACAAAAGTTTTCATTCGCAATGCATGTAGCTGTTCTGTTGCCATGTTCTGGAAACCATTTGAGAAAAAAATGTCTGGAACTAGTATTTGGAAAGTAGAAAAGAAAAGTATAGTACCTCAAGCCTTGCATCTGGAAAGAAGGTCACAACCAAGAAGTGACTCAAGATGAAATTTTGATTTACCCGAAAATATCCCTGATTACAACCGTGCCCTTGACATGAGGCTGGAGGGATAATCAATCGTCCGTCAAGATATAGCATGGAACCATCAGATGCCGTGAAAACGTATTCGGTAGATTCAAAATTTCTCAAGAATCCTTGCAATCTCACACTTCCTGGAAATGTTCTTTGCTTGCACGCGGTTTCAAAATCAAAGAGCCGAGATCCGACCACATGTCTAAATGAATCGTCGTAAAACGTGGCCCAGAGTCGTCCACCTGCAAAAACTCCATCAGACAAACCCAAATAATTCAAACACATTCTACATTTTAGAGTCTGGACGTCAAGGAGGCTTTTTCCAGCTTCTGGTACTTTGTATCTGACGTTGCTTTCCGCCTTGGATATGACGTAACTCAAAAAGGTTCTTGAATTTCCTTGCAAAGTTGCAATAAATTGATCATTTCTTGATTGGATTGAAAAGTATTGCTGTCCCGAGATATGACCTTGAAAGTTTGAAAGGAACCTGCAGTAGCCAGTGAAATGGCACTTCCGTGCGCTGTGCTCATACTTGCACATACTTCTTCGTGTAAAAAATAATCGGACATCAGCGTTGGCAAGCAGAGGATTATCAGCAAAACGCTTTCTTTGTTCATGATTAGGAATGAAATCTCATGACATTCAAGGAGAAATTTCGTTCAAGAGATCTCATAGCAGCGAAGGTGCACATGACGCGATCCTCAACTGCTCGCCCATCCTGCTTGAGATTTCACTCAACATACCACGTACAGAACGTCTCCTTCCTTTTCACGCTCTATGAATATCCTCGTTCATAAGTACCCCATTCTTCACCTCAAAATTCATTATCAAAGCACCGGTAAAAAAATATTAAAAAATACTGTGCCCAGGTCGTTCTTTCTCCCGTGCAGGCGCCGCTCCAGCCGCCACTGACCTTGGCACGGGCCCGGTCACCGGGTGTCACTGCCACTGCCAGTTGAGTAACAGCCTTGATTTAACTCAACTCAGTTGAGTAAAGAGTAGCTTGATTTAACTCGACTTTGAGAAAAGAAGTGCCTTGATTTAACTCAACTTGTGCCTTGATCATCAATTTGAGTTCAAGTTGAGTAAAGAGTTGTTACCGGACGGTTGAACTCACGGTCCGGTCACGGGTGACTTTTTACCGGCCGCCCGGCCGACGGTACGGTCCGATCAGTCGGAGGCTCAGTACCCGGTGGTGCCATGGAGCTTGGGCCGGCCTGCCGCAGAGAATTAAGAGAGGTGATAGGAGATTCCGAAGTTCAGTGGTACAGATGATAGGGGATGCCTGGTCCTAGGAACTACCGTAGTACCACTACCGGTACTCTACGCTTCTTACCGTCGATCCAACGCTTCCTGTCGAGTTGATACCGTACAGCTGCTGAGTCCCTTGGCCCGGGGCGGCCAGAGTCCCGGGGCAGTACGCGGTCAACCGTGCCACCGCTGCCGTGACCGCGGCCGGGTTTCGGCCCGGGGTCGTACTCAGTCACGGTGGGATGCCAGTCGGACAGTCCGGTGACGCACTGCCGCGTGACACTGGCCCGCAGTCCGATCGGCAGGATAAGGGCCCCCCCGGACCGTCACTGGATGGCAAAAAGCTGTCTTTTTTCTTCTCGCCGTGCGGGCACGGTAACTTGAACCCACAGGCTCCGGGCCGGCCACAAGCTGGCTACCGTAGCCAGCTTGTCTAGGTAGCTAGTATTTCAAGGCTTTCCTCACTGCACTAACCCGTCCGCCCCTGGGCGCAACGGGTCGGCATAAGGCGTCCGATCACAGTATCGGCTGGACTCCGGACTTGACTGATTGCCAATTTGGGCCACGATCGTTGATGGCCGGAAGAGCGGAAGCGACTTCCGCCCGTCCGAGGCTCCCGACACCTCCGGGCGCCGCCTCACCTGGCCTGGGCAGGCTTTGTGACAGGCCGCGCAGGCTTGATTGAATCGCAACTATTACTTGCTAGAACCCTTTGACACTGCGGCATGACACTGTGACGAAACCGTTGAAAAAATGAAAGTGCGCCGCTGTAACCGGAGTAGGCAACGGACTCCTTGTAAGCAACGGACTCCACATGAGATACCATGAATTTGAGGGTGACTTTCAATCACCTAGAAATGAAACATATCTGAGGGCTTTTAAAGGAGGGTATATTGAAGGTCTGAAAACAGCTAGGTAAACAAACTAGACCCATCATAAAGATACATTCAGAAATGATTGGATTCCCTGCTCAATACCCGAAGTTATCGTTCTGGGTCATCACCTGACATGCCCGTAAGCCCCCTCACCAGCCCCATCCTTCGACTGTCATGTGAGCTCCCCGCACTCCACGCTGCCCCGGCGGGGCCCTGCCTTATCTCCCCCCGTTCCCCTGCGCCCTTGCCTCTGGCCACTTCTCCTTCCCCTCTTCGCTCCTGCGATCTTTCCACCGCCCTACCCCTGCCGCCCTCCATCCCCTTCAGCTTACCTTGGATGCAGCCGAAGAAGGCTCCTGGGCTCCGATCTGTTGCCAGACGTTCACTCGCTTCTGTTTCTGCTCCATCACACGCGTTGTGTCAGACTGCCTCATGGCTCTGGCGTGCCTCTTGCTCGTCTTACTGTTAACCCCTTCCTCCCTCCTTCCAGCAGCCTCCCCCCTCCGCCCCTTCCCCCCCTTCCCCCCAACAACCATCTCTCCTGCCCCATTCTGCTCTCCTGAGCAGCCCTACCCTTTCAACCCCCTCCTCCTCTCCCCCCTCCCGGGCCCCCTTTCCGTCCTCCCTTCAGGACCTCCATGATTGTTGCAAGATGCAGAATATTTACCTTCTGCGTCATAGAAATTGGAAGCTTCCCATTTTCGATGATCTTTTCATGATATTGTTATGTTACGCAAGGAAATGATGGCAAGATTGATACCTGAATCACGCTCAAAACGAAGCAAAATGCAAGGGTTGACAAGGATGCCCAAGTGAAGTTTCTGGACATCTGCAGAGATATTTAGTCTTGTGTCATCGTACATTCAGGGTTTCTTCTTCATCATCATGATCTCTTTCTTCCTCGACTTGTTCACTCGTTCTCATTTTCCCTCCATCGCCTTCTCAATCAACGCGAAGAGGCACAGAATCGTAGGGGAGAGAAGCTCGTTATGAAAACCGTTACATCGGTGAACTGTGGTTCCAAGGCCAGTAGTAGTCAAACTGCTCCCGAGGGTTCAGCCGGGCCCCGGGACCGCCTATCCTCTAGCGTGCATTTGAGCAGCATGGCAGATGTTATCTTAGTTGGTGGCATGCAGATGCGCAGGCTGGACTTGGGAGCGATAAGAAAGAAGATCCATATTGCTCTTGGACCCGAGAAGATGAGGAGGTGAATGGCTATCCTGTGCTGCTATCTCAAAAATTCTGATCGCAATTTCGTCGCCTTTCGCCAGTTACTGGGATATAGTACGACGCTTCACTCAATTTCGGCTGTCCAAAGAAGAGCTCGACGTGAGTGCAAGGGAAGTTCTAGGCCCTGACAATGTTTCTCTCCACAACAACCTCATCCGAGCAATATTCCAGAATGCTGTTGTCGGTAAGTCAGGCTGATGCTTTTGAAAAGGTTGGTTCCGACAGTTGCACCAGGAACAGTGAACCCGCCAGAGGTTGAAGTCGTGCCTGCTCCTTTCCCTGATGATTCCGAGCCCACAAGGTGGGTGTAAATTAATTGTGCATTGCAATATCTGATCTTTCTTGGTTCGACGGTAATAGACCAAACAAGAAGTCCAAGAAGAAGGTTACTATTGCTACTTCAAGCAACCAAATTTCACAAAAAGACAGGGGCATGCAGTAGCAACAGGCCAAGCCAATGCCTTGGGGGCACAAGGGAAGCTCTCTATTTTGCAGCGCCGAGATGTGGTATGACATGTCAAATCGATGAGCTCTGAATATGACTGTTATCCATTTTCAGGAACGCCCGTCACATGAGACAATCTGGTTGAATGCTCACGAAACCCATCGCACACAATGGAAAATATGTATGTCTTTGAGAATTCATGATGTATTGCTCAATCGCATCAATAAGGTGATGGCGCTGATCTGTATGATGAATCTTTGGAACTTCCTTCCATTGTTGATGTCCGAAATGCTTTAAAACGAAGGTATGTAAAGTTTTTACACTTGCGTAAGCTAATGTTGATCAAGCCTTGCGGGTTTTATTTGACTGAGTGTGTAGGTGTCAAGAATGCAATCTTACGTTCGAACAAGACACGGTTGAATGCTTGCATGTCAGCCTCGAGAGATATATGAAGAATATGGTGAGCGAAAACTCTGCAAAGCAAGGTTTCATGTACCTGGCAGATATCTACCTTGTCAACAATCTCCAAGCTAAGAAGAGGAGTATGCAAGCATGAAGCAGACAAGGTGAGAAATGACCTCACATTATGGCTCTGAAACCGGGAAATGAAGGAAGATAATTGGATCACGATAACTCCAAGCGATCTTCTGACAGCGTTCAACCTAGAACCGTGAGTGCTACATTAATCCACTGGTCTGCTGAATGGCGTTTGATGGAAAATTTGTAGACAATTGCTTGGGAACGATTGGTCTCTGAATGCTGAACGCATTACGATTATTCAACAATTTTAGTGTCGTCAAAGTCTTTCAAAAGGTAATGAGGGAGACGCTAAGAATTTTTTTCATGATCTGAGTCGTAATAATCCAAAAAGGAAGTCATTCAAAAATCTAGAGATATCTTGGACCACGCGTGCAGTTCCAGCACCCATCAATCTATGTGCGTTTTCACTGTGACAAGGCCAATGGAGAGGGGTATCCATCTGAGAATGAAGGGTACACCATTATGACCAAGTTGGGAATTCGTAGGGTGATGTCAATTGAGAGTTTGCGGACTGGGAGAACAATCATTAATACATTGGGGATTCGGATGTACCTGAATTGCTGCAGACAGCTCTGACAACCAGATTTGATGATCCTCTCCGTTTTGCACCTCAAAGAGAAGTACCTCCAGCATTGTGATGAAGCAGAAGATCTTTGCAACAAGAGATACCTGTCCGTGATTGTCTTCAATATGCACATGCATTCTTGTCAATTTGAAGTCCTCTTCTTGCACTGTTTGATTGACTATCTATGGAATCCTCGTAAGCCCAGCATTGGTAGTCCCACTCATTAGTTTTACCGAAGCCTCAAGCAGCTGAATCAATATAGCACTTTCGTATTGCATTGGCTCTACCAAGAGTGGAGGTAGTTCTTGTGCTCCATAAGCCTCATGCTGATGATAATGAAAAGAAAGCTTATCCATAATCAATGAACCTGGCTCTGTTGTCTTTTGACCGGTGTCATGGTTCCATCAGGGAGAGTCTGTAAAGTTTCACACAGATCAGATGAAATGTTTTGTTTACCTTGGTACGAATTCTGGTGCCAAGCAAGATATCGTTAAAGAGAAATAGTAACAAATGGCTCTCCGGACCTGTTCTCGTCGAGTTATGGTTGCAGGCTTCATTGCAGTAAATACAGAATTTACCATCATGTTGCAATCCATCCGTGTTGATTGCACACGTACACGTAGTATAGGAGATTGCTTTTACCTGAAAGCACTAGGTATATGCACAAAAGTAGATCATCAAAACCTTTTTACTCCGGATAAGTCGGCGATGAGGTTTTACTAACGCAAATGCAATGTCTCCTGTAAACTTCAATTTCTGTGAGACACCCAGTACCAGCGGCGGAGAAAATCTAGCAAGTTACCTGTCTAGAAAGCTGTAGCAGTCTTAGCATGGAGTGACAATCTCTCTGAATATGACTGTCACTGAGACCACCGATTAGTTCAAGTATTTAACAACTTACTTTACGATAACGAAGCTGTCCAACTATTTGCAGTCCATTCTTGACATGGATTTGGATCTGGACTTCGAATCAAGGAGTCTGAAGGACAAAATCATGCGCAGCGGACCATGGAATGCCTTCGATCATGGTGCATAAGTAAATCACGTAGCCTTGCAAATCTGCGGTTGGATTGATCCAATCAACCAATGGGCCAAAGGCATAGACTCAAAGGATAATTCACTTCGACAGAGAAGCGTCGAGGTGCTCAACTGGGTCTATGTACAGGAACAGACTTACTGATATGATATACATCTCATTCCTAATCAGCAACTTACCCATAAAGTTAGAAATGAGAGATTTTTCCATTGAGCATTCCAGCCCTGTATACAGTACATGTGAACGATTAAAGACATTGGGATATTCTACGTACCTGCCATCCAAAGTTCGAATCCATCATGCTGACGAAATTCGAATAGCCGAAGCATGGCCTATCCAGAAATGGTTTTTCACAACACATTTCAAACAACAATCAGGAAATAACTTTTAGACCTGTGGAAAGTTTGATGTATACTGGCTCAAGGCAACGAGAAGTCTTTCATTCACTTGGAGAATCTTTTTGAGATCTAGACGAGGAATTCCTAATGTACAATCAGCGATCTGTCAGCAACAGGCAAGAATTTACCAGCAATGCAAGCAGCTACAGAATTTAATTGATGGAGCACAATACTGCGCAGCTCAGTAAAATTACCTGTACACGCGATGTGACAAAGACAAACACATATTTGATCTTTTTCACCAAACATAACCGCAAGATCTCTTGGTGTGATCTGCGGAAAGTTCGGAACGTAAATCTTGCCAAGTTCAAATGTTGGTTCTAATGTGTTGCACTCCAAATTGCTTGAAGCTCTCTGCAATCAAAGAATTTCAGCAAACCCCCCCCTTATCATCATTCGAATGTCATGTCTTACTTTTTCTAGGGGTACCCACACAGTACGGTATAAATGATCGAGAGACATGTAAAATGTTTTTTGACTCTTTGCAATGTCCATAAGTTGCACGACAATTGGCTTGATTTTCATCCAATGAATACCCCATACCATCTTTCGTAAGAACCTCAAGATAACGAGTCCTGCACACCTTCTCTTTATCGCATCTCGAATACAATGCTTTACAGGCCCGGGAAATGACAAACATGTTCCAAAAAGCATTTTTCTCACAGACCACCCTCGAAAACATGCTTGCAATTTTCGAATCAAGTGCTCATGATCTTTGTCTACGATGGCATTCAGCCTTTGTAATATCAGTGCCGATGATGCAGAGCCATCAACATCATTGTTTCGTCCAAACTCGCCTTTGCCAACGTGAAACGAGATGAAATTAGTCACGAAACAAATACAAATGTGTACATCTATTGATGCAGATCTGTACGGAATATCGTTTCTTAGCTCACAGGGAATAGGAAGAATTGATCTTTTTGACGACCACAATAGTCTGAGTTTGCCCTTGAGCTCCTTTTGACTGAAAGGATTGTCATAGTGTTCAAGGTTGGCAAAACCAAGAACATTTTTACCCAACAACTCCTCAGATATTCCTTCCTTTGAAAGACATCGTTTTCTATGACGCTCTACTAACATGCAAATTCTGTGTGCATGGGAAATCAAAACTGGCAGAACCTTTCTCGTGGCAAACCCCCGCCAAGAGGATTGTATTTGTGAGGCTGCCAAGTGCGCAGGAATCGGCAGGTTCATCGCACGTAAAACTTTTGGACCCAATGACAGAGTAGCAAGTGCTCGTGCACACTCTTCACCTCTGTGATTGTGATCCCTGATTCTAGAGCAAAGTTGAACAGACATTTGCTGCACACGTGGAATCTTGCTCGTCAATCTTGAGGGCTTGAAGGGGATTCTCAGATCAGGACCCAATTCCCTTTGCAATGTCAAGTCCTTTATTTTCTGTGAATTTTGTATCCCTGGCTGCAAAGGAATGTGTCTTATAGCACCTGCTCGTTCTGCTGCTGTCTGGTTCCAAAAGTTGCACATTTCAGAAAATTCTTTGCGTTCACGTTTCCTTTCCATTCTTCTGATTTGTCAAATATTCTCTTGTTCTGTGTTAGACACCTTGAGGAAAGACATGCTCAGGCTCGAGGACAGACCCAGGAGTGGTAACTATCTCGGAGGATGGCCGAGGTAGGCCATGTCTTGATCTCAAGCACCAAGAGCCTCAAATCTCCTGCTGCCCTCGCAAGTTTCCTTCCCTTGCCAACATTTGAAATCCGAGTCACACTGCTGTACCAAGCCTGCCCAGCCGGGCCCGTTCACCGGCACCGCACCGGGGCCGGCGGCCTTTCTAATCAGTTTAGGTCAGTTTACATGTGCGCCTCAGAACTTGACCACCCACCCCCCGTCTAGCTAGGGTTTGAATTTAATAACCCACCAAAGCACAATTTGCCGTTGAGAGAGAGGGTGAGGATGCGAGCGAAGGAACTAGAGCGAAGGAAGGACTAGAGCGAAGATTCCTGGAGGGTGAGATCATAGAGGGAGGGAGGGAGGGAGGGAGGGAGCGAGGGAGGGAGGGAGGAGGAGGAAGCGTGTTTTTGTTACCAGCCTGCTTGAACTAGAAAGTATTTCATATCTTGTAAAGAAGGATGTGATTTGGAAAGAGTGATTTGTCACAGGCTGGAGAAGATGACATTTTGCTATCACAGGTTGTATTCGAAGATGAACGATTTAATTCTTGATGTCGAGAACCAGCCAGCTACTGGAAGGTCCGGTAAAATGCACATCCAACAACATGTGAATGCAGGACAAGGCAACCGAAGCAAGTCCTCAACGAGAAAGGCACTGGGAGATATCACTAACAGCAGGTTGAATGCCACTCTGGGTAAGTCTTCGAATACCTCTTTCCCTCGTAGGCAGAATGTCATAGCGTCATCAGCACAAGTGTCACAATTCTCTGTTGCCGCTCAGAAGGTTGATGATGCAACTGATGGCGCAACTCGCTGGATGGAGGAGCCTGCTTTCTCGGATCCAGTCTGCGAAAGCGTATTGCGGGACACTCATCAACTCCTGGAGGACAACTGTGCATCCAACGAAGAGCTTGTCTTTCCCTCATACCCCACATTTGAACCTGAGATGAACTTAACTTCTAAAGAATGGCATGCTTTTGAAGATGGAGACGATTTGAAGGAGCACTACGAAGACTTGACTTTCCCTGAACTGAGTCTGGACGATTGAGAGCAGGTCAACAATTATTGTAATTTAATGCTATTCCACAACATACAAGAAGTGAGACAGATTACCTTCTTCTGCTTGTGTAGGACAAACAGTAAACGCAAACATCTTTTAAGATACTGTAACATGCACGCGCATTTTCATCACTAGATGATTATATAAGCATGGGCAGTGCTATTGTAGCACCCAACGGACATCACACAATCACGAGCAGCTTTGGAGAACTCTAGTTGCTCTTTTTGAAAGGCCACGAGCCCGAGAGGAAAAGAGAGATCAACTGCAGCACTCTCAGAATTTCGCATAAAGATTTCCATACGGTTTACAATGGTGCCCAGAACAATAAATGGGCCCATGGATATCAAAAAGCCCTTGAATCCACAGAACCTTCCCAGAAAATAACGTGAGTCGTCAATGCGAAGTTTCAGGCAAGAAAAGACCTTGCCCGAAAGAAAATGATGTACCAAAGCTGGAGCATTTCATAATTATTCCAGCCATCGTATTTCATGAGATTAAGAGTATGCGCCACGTGATGATTGCAGTTTGGGTAGATCAAGCAATGTATCTTTTTTCGAAAGTCATCCGCCCCCTGTATTCAGCATGGCAATGAGCGGACAATATCATTCATCAACGGTGTTACCATATCAACACACTTGTCCCATCGCTCTTCTGCCGTATTGCCTTCCACAGATGATCTCACTTTGTTTGGATCGAGTGGGAGGTACCTAGTTGCCTACAGGCAGGATTATCGCGGGAAAGCAACAAGAAGCAAAGTTGGAAGACCTTGCCAAGCATCATTCTTCCTTCTTCAACATAATAAGGACCCTGAAAATCATGTACAATTCCATGGGAATCACTGCATGAAAATCAGTGAATTCGGCAAAAAAACATTTTCCTCACCATATGCCTGTATGTCCTATCATCGGGATAATCCAAGTGAGCGGAGGGAAAGGTTGCCACACGATTGAACATGGAAACCTGTTCACAACTCACATCTATGCTCACCATACCTTGTACGAGGTATGGGATCCACTTGCCTGTTCATTTTCATGTTTATCCCTCCACACTCCTCTTGCATTGCTCTTGAGCTTTGAAGCTGGTGTGCCAAGCGAAATTTCTCTACAAAATTCAAATGTCACAGATATTATTTCAAGATTTATCATGATTTTTATTTGAATGTAATATCAAATATTTCTACTAAATTTGAATATGTATGTATCATATGAAAAACATATTGAAAATGCCTGGTCACGTGATCACACGCGCCGACGGCATGTCCACGAATGGCTCCGTCCCTGCAGGTCAGAGGCGGGGCAGACCCCTGCCCCCTCCTCCTCCTCCATCCCCCTACATGCCCTGCTGCTTCATCTCGTGCCTCTCCGCCTTTCCTCACTTCCTGCCTCTCTCCTCGATATGCGTGGAGCTTCTTATCCGTCCCCTTCAGGGACCGTGGCACCGCCGAATCCTCAGGCCGCACCAGCACCACCACCGGCAGGCTACGTACCGCCGAGTGCGTGCCAATCAGTTTGCCTCCTTGCATTTAGTTTTGATTGCCGATGCAGCATATGCTCCACAACAAGCGTATCCTCAACAGGTGGACTAGTTACACACTTCACTCAGTTGATTTCAATTGCGTCAGGCATATCCAGGGTATCCTCCAGTTGCTCAGCCCTACGGTCCACTAGCTCGTCAGAATTGAAGACCTCCTGCAGCTAAACCTGCACACAGGCTACCCCCCTCAACCATATGGATACCCTCCTCAAGGATACCCAGGATATCCTGCATATCAGGTGAAGCAGCTTGCGCGAAGTGGACGGTTTTCTGATTCAATGATACCGTGTGTGAAAAGGCGATGCCCCCTGCGACTCCCATGGTTTCACCGCATATTCAGGTTCTCTTTGTTGATGAGAAGGGTGTCGGTGAACAGGTCAGCACAGAGACCGCCAACCACCCAGATATCGTTGCCGCCGCCGCCAACAACCAACACTGTTCAATCATTCACCAACACAGGGGTTGAAAAGAAAACTTCACTTTACGTGGGAAAAATTCCTGAAGGAATTCCGGATGACAAAGTGAAGGAATTACTTGAGGTAAGGTTTGATCATGAACTTGTGGTGAAGTATCTTGTGGCAAGGAGCGTGTAAGCTTGTGGGAGACTAATGTATAGCAAGGATGATTGTAGTATGATTTCCCCGCTTGCTTTCTTCGATGTTGAAGAACTGCTTCGATGATGACAATCTATGCATTACCTGGGCTACTCCACGTACGTGGGTCTTGACTTGAATGCTCAAATTATTTGTTCGTGTGATGCAGAATGGAATTCTAATATTTGTATCATTACCATCATCTTTGTAGTATGTTGATACCATGTAATTGTTCGATTGTTCAAAATTTGTGTTTTTCTCCCTTTTTCGGCCCTATTGAATAACACTTTACGCAAAGATATGCGGCACAGTCGTTTCATGGAAGCGCGTGGAAGATGTAGAAACCAAAAAGCCGAAAGCATTTGGATTTTGTGAGGTTCATAGATTTGCCATTTCATTTGCGGTACTCACTTGAACAGTATGAGAAGGCTGAACACGTCATGCGTGCTTTGCGATTGCTCAATGGATATAAGGTGAAAACCATGCTTTGTGTGCTCCATCCTCTACTTTCTATTTCGACTTCAGGCTTGTATTTGATCTGCGTTAGCCTACCTGGTTGCCCGCTCCTGATTTGGATCTTCGTAGATTGGACCAGCTGAGCTCTTGGTCAAAGTCGACTCAAAGACTCAAGTTTGATCAAACTGGATTCATTCTAGAAGGTGGCCTAATCTTTCTTGTTTCGATAGGCATATTTGGATGATTTTGTTGTTCGCAAGAAGGCTATTCTTTTGCAAGTGAAGGTGGGCTCATTGATTTTGCTCTGTGGTACACGACTCAATGATTTGTTGCAGGAGAAAGACGCTGCCGCACATATTGAAGATTTTGACAAATCTCAGGCGGTCGGCGTTTCCCCCCTATTTGTGCGTTTAGGCTTTCTTGTGATCGATTAAACTTCAGGACGAAGACGTGCGCGTGGTGGAGGAGCTGAAACGTTTCTACGAAAGGTAAACATCTATGTTGTGTTGACTCCGTAAGTTAACACAAGAAATAGTCTTCAAAAGGATGGAATTGTTGCTGCTGTTGAACGTAGATTGCAATCAGCAACTGCAGATCCAAAAGAAGAGGGCAAGGAGCGTTCCGGTCGTGACCGTGATAAAGACCGAGAGCGGCATGTTCTGCTGGGGGGCAATGCTTGTTTCTGATGTTCATTATCAGTGATCGCGAGAGAGACCGGGTTCGCAACAGGGATCGAGATCGAGATAGAGACCGGGACCGAGAAAAAGACCGAGAAAAAGACCGAGAAAAAGACCGAGAAAAAGATCGAGAAAAAGACATGGTAGAAAAAGACAGGGAGAAGGAGAAGGATCGGGAGAAGGAGAAGGATCGGGAAAAGGACAAGGATCGGGATAGAGATAGGGAACGCGACAGAGACAGAGATCGAGAGAAAGATAGGGATCGTCGCGATAGGTATGTCTTTCAAATTTGATCTGATCTGAGGTCCAATTACCTGACGTGATCCCACCCTACCAGGTCGCGTGAACGAGACAGACACAAGGATAGACGCAAATCCAGGTCACGAGACAGGTTTTCCACTGGTATCGATCAATGATTTCACGCGTGACTGAGTGTGTCAGACGTCGTTCCAGATCTCGTGACCGTGAACGCGATCGCTCGCGCGAGCATCGAGAACGGGACAGGGACAGGGACAGGGACAGGGACAGGGACAGGGACAGGGACAGGGCGAAAGATAAGGAAAGAGAAAAAGATAGGTAATTCTTATTGGGATGGAATGTTAGGGTCAATAAGATGATTCCGCAGAAAAAGTCGCCGCAGTGAAAAGCAAAGCGACCCTGAGCAAGCTTCGAAGTTGCTTTGCTTTTTCTGTTCTTGTATATTCAATACTGACATTTGGAATCAGTTTCCTTGCATCCGCACTTGGTGAGGTACGGAACCCATCTGAGCAAGATAATGCTGGGAAGCAAGAAGTTGGCGAATCTGTGGATGAATCAGCAATTTTGAAAGTTGATGGGCCTTTGGGCTTGAAGGTAGATGCTGAATTGTGGATAGGTTTAGCCATGCTCATGCTTCTGCTTCAGTTAGGTGTTGGAGTGAATGCGAAGAAGAGCAGCTCTGCGAAAGTTGCCCCTACTTCGGTTCCGCATGCCATGTCAATGCATGAGGTTACTGACACCTTGTAATCAGCTCTTCAATGCGGACGAAGAGGAGGAAGAAAGAGAACGCGAGAAACAACAAGTATGCCATTTTCTTTCTATATTTGATGTCAGGTCATGTACTGCGGCAGCGAAAGAAGATGAAGATCGAACGCATTGATTATGGTATCCGCGTGTTATTCTCTCGACTTAGTGTAATCGCGGATGAAGGCGAGCATGCCCTCGACGTTGACAAGAAGAAGGATGCACAAACTGCAAAGAACATCATCGACCAAATTCCCACAGAAATCGAGGAGCTTTTTGCCTTTCCCGTCAAGTGGGAAGTGCTTGACAAGTACATCTGCATACGTGGTTGGTGTTGCTCGTTTCATGTTCTTTCAGATACAAGTTGGCCGACACAAAGCTTCAGCCGTGGGTTCAAAAGAAAATTGCTGAATATCTGGTCAGTTGACTTGATCATGAGCTTTCCTCTGAGAGTTTCTCTCACCTAATGGTGGACCCCAGGGTGAGGAGGAGCCTACGCTGACCGGCTACATCATTGCTATGATAAAACAGCACAAAACCCCGCAGGTCCTGTAGATATAGATGTCGATTGTGCATTTGATGTTGCTTACAGGACATTTTGCAAGAAGTGACTGGAATTCTCGACTCGGACTCGCAAATATTTGTTGTCAAGGTACTTATTAATTATCCAGGGCAAGAAAGGCGTGACGAGAATGTTTGCAGTTGTGGAGGATGATGATCTTCGAGATTCTCAAGGCAGATGCAGTATAGCTTGTCTTGTCTGTACACCTTGAACTTTCGTCACGTAAATGATCAAATTGGATTGAAGCAGAGGAGCCCCATCACGTCTTGTACTTAGTCTCTTTCACAGCGTCAGAATCCCCCGGCTCTGCAACTCCTCTTCCATCTCATGCGCATACATGCCAGCCACTGACATGCCAACGCTTACAATGTCTCTGCGCCGCCAGGCACTCACCTTCTACACTCTCGATCTCCTCACCCTAGCAAGGGCCCATGTCAACACCTAAGACCAACATAAGAGACAACCTTGTCGTTGAAGAAGGTGATGGAAGGGCTCAGGCTGCCGTCATCGTAAAGGCTCAGGCCCAGACTTGGGTAGCTCTTGAGATTGTCGTTAATGAACTTGCGAACCTGCAAGAAACTCTGAGGTCCGCCCAAAGGTTTCTTCTTTACCTGCGGGTAGTACTGTCTGCAGATCCCATCACAAACCTTGAGGTCCTGCAACAAACAACAATCTCAGCGGCTCCAACTGCTATCAAGACACGAACAACAACCGCTCTTGCTGCCTGCTTGCACCCCTCGTTGGGACACACCTCGACTCTGAACAACAGGAGATGAGCCAGCGTCGAAGTTGATGCCACCAAGGCACTCACCTCTTTCTCTCTACTTGTGCACAGAGGACAAGAATGAGGCTCAGGAAGGAGATGAGCGCTAGTCCCTCCCCCCTCATGAGCGCCTGATCACTCAGAGGTCAGGAGAGGTCCAAGAGTCACGAGCCTAGTTGAGAGCAAGGAAGGAGGAAGCAGCAACAACGAGGGACCCCCCACCCTCCTCTCCTTCATCACCCCTGCCATCGTCCCAGACCCACCCTCCCCAAAAAGAAGGGTAGTTCTGGTTCTGCCGACCGGTGCCGAAAGGATCAGGGTAGGATGGCCAGGCATGGGGAGCCACATGAGGATGCTGTTGCCACCACAAGGTAGCGAGCGAGAGATGAGAAGAGACAAGGTTTCAGGTTTCTAGGTAGACACTCTTCCATCTAGGTTTCAGGTTTCTAGGTAGACACTGCTTCCAAGTGACCCTCAAGTCGGACGACCAACTTTGAGGACAACGAGGAGAGCTGCCTTGATCCCCTCCTGTCCTTCCGCAACATCGACATACACTGTATACACGTGAGTCATCTGCAGCAGAACCTGCGGTGCGCAAGTGAGATGGTGACAAGCCTCTGCTGCAGGTACGTGTGCTTCTTTCATGGGAGGCTTCCCGACGACGACAAGCGGTAGTCCGTCACGAGCAAAGAGGGCTACATACGAGACTGTTCCGTGCTCACTGAGGATCGTGGTTGCCTGCTTGACTGCTTGAACCTGCTCGTGTCTCAGCTGGTGCCGGCGGTTTGGGACGTCATCACCTGTCCAGTCAGCGGGAGGGATGCAGGATTTATGCAGGTAGAGTCGATGGGCGTGGAAAACTGTGCCAAGATAACACGGACATCCTCGCAAGCACTCGGCCAGTGAGGAGGATTCATGGCTCCTCGAGCCACCTTGTAGCAAGCCAGCAGAGATGGCACGCGCCACGCGCCCGCCTCCTTTGTTTCCAGCTGAGGAAGTTTGAGCCCGAGCTGGCGATACGTGTAGTCTCGGAAAACTCGGAGGACGGAAGATCTTGGATACTGGAAGCGCAGAGAAAACCTGAGATGCAAGTGAGTTTGTACAAGGGCCGGCAGCGCAGACTCACGCTGAAGCATGACCTGCGATCAGATTGCGGAAGCAGATGCCATTGGAAGACGATAATTCCTGTGCGCCAATCAATACAAAGACAAGGGAAGGGAACATTTTCACATCGAGATGCAGCACAGGACGATGAAAGAAAACACGCATGAGCTCGTTATAATTCTTCCTACAATTTCCAGCACGCGATCTGAAAAATCCGTGAGAGAATTATTTGATGAAAATGTCTGTAACGAAACCCACGTTCCATCCAACGAACCAGGCAGTCTGCACTTGCTGAGAAGCAAGACCTGCAGGGAATTCAAAACATTCTGTTTCCTGTCATACAGTGTTTCCGACGATTTACCTGAGAATCAATCAAGCTCTCATGTCCAAAAGCGCTGGCTGCTTGCATGATTGATACCACCTGGCATCATAGTTCACCTCACCTTTGTGCCATCTACAGCGGCACATTGTCCATGATAAAGTGTCCAAAATTGTCGCCAAAGGAAGGTGCGTCCAGAAAGCTGAGATCAACCTGTACAACTGTCAGAGACTGAAGCAGAAATTGCTCCCGAGCATAGGTACATCTAGGGTTTGAAACCATCTCGGAACGGATTCGTGCATCACAAAAGGGCTCCATGCTTTTACATTTTCCAGATCATCCTGATCTGAAAGACTGTCAAATGCATTACTAACTTCAAAGATTCTGTTGTTACTTCGGTTCACATCAAGGTACGAGAGATGCAAAAATCCGTGGCGATGAGAAATCGGCCACTGAATGCATCTATGGTGAACAAGAGCGACTGTTTTCTTCCTCCCGCACTTACACTAGAGAAATTCACTGTCTGTGGGTCCTTGAAGTAGATAAGCTGTCCTAAGACAAAATCGATTTCAGCCAGTCTCATCAACTATCAACGAATATTTCTGAGCGATGGAAGTAGTGCTCTTGCATCCACCTCTTGCCCAGCAGACGTGGGAAAAGCGACACACTCGTTGTCCAATCGCATCCGGCCCATAACCATCATCCTAGAACATTTTGAGAACGAGTATGTGCAACAAATGTCAAACTTTGAAGCCTGCAGAGTGAAGTTTGAATGGGTAGGGCTGATAAGCTGTTAGTCAAAATCTCCTGCAGTAACTCCATGCGACCTGCACCCCACCCATGCACGCTATGGAGCTGTACGTTTTTGAATTGTACTCGCCATCCTTCAAGATCCTGTTGTTTGGAGTCACTTCATGTAAACTTTTCAAGCTACTAGTCACCCAAAGGGCACAACTTCGTTGGCTGCGGCATAAGTCAAGTCGGTGTCATAGAACGTGTTCCAAACGTGAAATGTGATACTCTCAGTCAATTCAACATGCAACCCATACATCTGTACGTCCATGAAGTACGTTCCTTCAAACAGATCCGGCAAGGAGAAGAAAAGATAGTTTTCTTGGACTGACTTGTAGTACCAACTTGCTGAGACAATCAGATTACCTGTCATGAAATCAACGCTGAACCTTGCTGTTCATTACGATCTCACCACCAATATTAATTTTGATAGAGTAAGGCCCGTCGCTGAGATTATTCATCCCCAAATAAACATCAATATTCGCGTCCAAGATCGCAGCATTGTTTTGGATGCCCTCAATTGACAATTGAGAGAGTGATCTCTTTGTTAGGAAAATTAAGAGTACGAACGAGAATGAAGATAGTTTTGTCCGTAAGAACATGTGTTTGATCAACAAAGAAATCTGAGCTTCCTCTTATCACATTTCCCTACTCGATCCGCCTCTGCTCCATGCCAAGAATTTCATGCTGGCGTGTTTAACCGTTACGACCGCTGCAAGAACAGTTACAATCGCAACTTCCTCAACCACTTCTGTTGCAAACGACAAATCTGGGGTCCAATTGGAGCCACCAGTTTCAAAATGTGCCTGAACTGTTCAAAATAGAGAGTCCCAATTAAATATTGGTTTTTGGGGGAGAATTTCATGAATTACTTGATAAAATTTGAAATGTTATGTTATGCACGAAACCAATTTTCCATCCCAAATGAAAGAATCAGTTTTTTCTGCACCGAAGCGGCGGCGCAATGGCACAGATGGGACAGCAAGCGACGTGCAGGTGCAGCTGAGAGGCTGAGACGAGAAGATAAATCACACACAACCCCTCAGCTCATAGATAATCATACCTTCGTCTTAGGCTCGCCCCCCTGTGGTTATTGAACTCCCCGCAATTGCTCCAACTGACATCCTTCAGTTTGCTTTTTTCTGCTTCCTTTGTGCCAGGCGGTCGATAGAAACTTAAAAAAACCATTTCGTCGTAACGCCACATCACCTACAACTGAATACCGCTGCTGTGTTTAAGGCCTGGGGATAATTCGATCTGATTGACAATAGTTGGTCTAATAGCAAAATTGATAGATAATCCACTCCACCGAGTTTCATTTACAATAGGCCAGGTTAAATTCAACAAAAGTTTCATTTGGAATGTTCCTGGACTAATTTGTACTGTGCGAAGATGCTTTGTTGAAATTCATCATGGCAATGCAGAACACGGCTTACCCCACCCCAGACCTAACAGCCAAAAGGCCCTCCGTCGCTCGAGGAAATTCAGATTTGTCAAATCCTTCCCGAGAAACATCTTCGGAAGAAGAAGATAAATATGGATCCTTGTATACACAGGCTGGAACTAGACGTGTGACGGTGCAAGATCTCGAAGGCGATTGCTCCCTAACTTTCATGATGTTGGTACCTGATACCTTAGAAGTTATGCTTGAGCACATTTCTGTGCGATTTGGTTATAAGAGTGGAAGATGTTCATTGTACACCAGATATGGAGCACCCGTGGATAACTTGTATCTCATTAAGGACGATGAAATACTTTACGCAGCAGATGGAGGGGAATATCCACAACAATTACGCGAAGCTCTGCATCCTGGTTTGGATGAGATAGGCCAATGGAGATCAGCTATTATTGAGAGATATCAAGTATGGGGTTGGCCAAGAATAGGACAATTGGTCGGAGGTGAAGAAGTGAGGCTCCGTCTACAAACAGCATTTCGTACCAGTGCGCTAATGGGGGGATTGATCTTTGCATTAGATTTTTTTGCATTCATGTATCCTCCTTCTCTAGAAGGGCCTCCATCAAATTGCTCTTCGACAGACCATGCAGTACGATATCTGCAGGTATGCGATCTTGTTCGAGCATACTTTTGGTTTGCTGGTTTGGGACTTGCACTTTCGATGGTTAATTTGATGCTGGCAATTCTTTTGAGTGTACAGTTGAATCTTCTTCCTTCTGAAAGAGATGTTTTCTGGTTTTTAAAGGTATATTTGCATCATGGTTGAAATCCTGATCACTGAAATGTTTTCGTAGCAATATGGCCATTGGTTGTTTGGATGGCCCACAACTTGCTTATTGTTTGCCCTATGTTGCACAGCAGGATTCATCATTATTGGTGCTCTCATAGTCTTTCCTTCTGAGAAGGATTCGTGGGCTTTCGTGGGAATATCGTGCTGCTGCTTCTCTGGTTTGATGTTCTTGTTTTTGACACTCTCGACCGCCACGTGGAGGCGCATAAATGGAATGGACATAAGAAAGGTGTCATATCTTACTTCTGTGAATTATGTGATGTTGCTTTCAAGGTGTGGCCAGGTGATCCTTGGCTTGAGCAGACAGTTACCACCTCACTGTAGTGCATCCACTAGCATTCGTCATCAGCGCTGAATTTTCTACGCAGGATGAGACCGCATCGAAGTCGATACGACTCCCTCACTTCATTCCAATCAGGTGCTCTTTGGATGTTTTTCTTGCTGCCTCCTGACCTAGAATTTTAGGCGTGAATGCCTCAGGCAGTAGAACAGCTTCAGATCGCTCCCTGCAAGACCCATCAAACATTGGATCGAACGCGTCTGCTGCTCCGAAGCGCGAGCGGTGACTGGTAGACCGAGACTTGTAAAATCTGCCGAGTTTGGGGTATTTCAAACGAAATCCAAATTTTCAGTGCGCGAAACAATGCGGCTAGGAGAATCTTACCGTATATATCTCACGCGCTGTGTGTAAGAATGTGTACCATTTAAAGGTGTGATGCGTCGAATAGCAATGAATGGATATTTACTATCCTAGAAAGCTCATAATGGTGCTCAGGACGTGCTCACTTATCACAGTGTGTGGCATAATACTTGGCCTCGTTTATGAGAACTCAGCCGTGCTTGCTTTAGGAATTTATTATCCAAACTATCAATCAAACAAATACATTTATGTAGAACTGTTTTGATATTCTTCTGTTCAGGAACAAAACAGATGCAAGCTTCAACCAAAGCATTCAACATACCCCTTACCTGTTAACTGCGACTTATGCAAGCTGCCTCCAAACCATGCCCATCCGGATACCTGGTGCGTTTTCTGATCCAAATCCAACTTTCCCTACAAAGTCAGCAAACAAGAGACAATACTCAACAAGGTTCAAGCTAGCATATCGCATATGCACAGAAAACGTGTTGACTAAGGATCACATTGCATTCGAAGCTATCAGCATTCAGGTGTCATGCTGGTCAGTGTCTCTGTTCAGCCATGCAGAGTTCAAGAATCAGACAATGCCGCGTCGTAACAAGGAAAGTTGCGGTCAGCAAGTCATGGATCGTTGCCGAGATGTCATCATTTGTGTAAGAACTCTGTTTGGAAGAAACCTACAGCTGAGGTAAGAAAGAGCGAGAACAGTAAGATGAGTAGCCTACTCACAGAGACACCTTGCTGTTAGGGGTTCAAGGATCGGGTAGTATGAGGCTTAAAGACCAGCCGCTGAGCTGCTGAGTCCGACGGTCAGAGTCTCCGAGACCCGGTGCCCTCCGAGCGGCAGTCCCGCTCGGAATCACAGAGTTACGGACCGTGACACCGCTCCGAGTCCGCCGCCTGTGTGTGCCGCGGCCGGGAGCACCGATAAGAGGATCTAGTACGATTTTTAACTCAACGCGCGGATGTCAGCCGCGCGTCCGACGGTCACTAAAAAATTCCGTTACTCATCAAAGTCACTGTTGAAACTTCTTGTGCCACTCTCAATGGCTAAGTGACACATGGGTCGAATTCGGCCCACGTGGGCCGAATTCGACCCACGGCTTTTTGCCCCTCATACAGCACCCTTTGTGCGCTGGTCTCAACGAAAACATGGCAGGGAAGGATAGAAGAGGACAAGCGCTTTCAGGGGCTGCAAACGCCATTCTGTTTCATGCATCCGTTGAGATTCTACAAGCTTCCAAAGTGAAGGCTTTCCAACAAAATTGCATGTTTTGTTCATGATCGTTGAAATTTCCATCCAATTATTCTGTGTTGCTGTTGCGTCCGCGGTGCGCGATTTCGCTTGATTCTTTCGTAATAGTTCAGATAGAAGACCATCCTGACTAGTCAAGATCAGTTTTCAATCTTTTGGCTGATTTCAATAACTCAATTTCCACTGAAATGACGAAAATTACAGAATACGACAATTTTGAGGTTTGTAAGTTGTGGCATTCACATGTGATGATCTCCGTGAAGCTGGAAATATTATAGATTGCTTCCTATACATGATAGGCAACCGTTGCATTCGAAATGAGCACCAAAGTTGCCTCAGTTGCGAGGCCAATGCGTCGAATACATATTGGGATGAATTTCGTTGGAATGACGTGTGCCTGAAGAATTCTTCGTGGTACATCCACTTCGAGACATGGAAACATCGCTGAACAGTAGTGAACCCTATTGACCAACATATCCATTAACAATACAAAGCGTATTCAAGCTGGATCTTCGCATGTCTGTGTTTTTTTTCCATAATTTTCTTCGTGCCGTATTTCAAGTTTGGTATTCTGATAGAAATTGCACGCGGAAGAACATGGTCTACGAAGTCGTTCTCTTCTGGGTTAAGGAATGGTCACAATTCCACATCTTTACATGTATCTTGCATAGTTCATGCATAGAGTTTTGAGTACTTGATGGGCCCTGATGACAGTTGCTTCATTACTACTCATCCGAAGCCACCACTCATCAGACGGATGTTGGAGCTGGCTGTTTCATGTCTGTTTCACGCAAGTAGCGCCTCAAACTGTTTCCACGTGAAATGTTCTTCGTAATCGCATGTTATTCGTCTTCATTAGTCACTTTTTCTAGCATTTTGTTGGAGAAAACTGTGAAAAAATGGTTCGTCGATTGTGTCGTTCAGAAATATTTTTCACATTTTTTCCTTCCAAACAGGGTAAAACATCACCTAGAACGTTTAAGAATCATCGTGCAGGGGAAAATAATCCTGCTGAGTGTTGGAGAAAGGCCTAAAGACTCATTTGCAAAGTGAACAGACACGGTATGAATCGCCATGCACCAGCACGAGAGAAACATGTGAGTACAAGATTGACGCCGGAACAGATGATTTGAAGACACCACAGCACAAGATCTCGTCATCCTTATGTGATCACGAGACGCAGGACATGCTGAAAGACTGACATGAGATTGCTCACAGCTTCAAGATGTGCGGATAACAGTGGGAGATGTCATATTCCATGCGGAGTGGTTGTCTGCATCAACTTCAATTTTACAGTTGAGGAGGTGAATTAATGGCAAAGAAGCTGCTCTGAGAAAGAAAAGGGACTTGGATGTGATGAATATCATCAAGATGCACGATGGAAGTGAAGAGTTACAAGGTTTAGTGTAGGTATGAAGGAGATGGTAAGGAAAGTGATTGGGATACCTCATACCAAAATGTTGATGAGCACTGAAACAATTTCAAGCGTGGAAGGGGCCTATCTCGACTGAGAAGCAAGACAATCACTCAGAGACATGCAGGTGAATCAGGAGAACCCATTGCAATATCGCAGCAGGCAAGAGGATGTGAGGAGTTGTGTAGATTCTTGATTCCGTCCACGGTTTTACGACGGAAATGAGGGCGCGGAGTGAGCATTCCAAAAATGTTGAGGTCTTTAACTCGAGGGAGACCAGAGTAGCGTGAACGATAAGACCAGTGATGGATGGAATACTCATTCTCCAAGAAACTCTTTCCAATTAAGTTGTTGAATCAAGATAGATAGTATGATACATAACTCAATGAACATTTTCCTTTGTCTCTGTGATTTTGTACGCAACAGATCGATGAATTTATCGCTAACAACAGCATGTTGGCGTTATGACATGCAGTGAAAATTGAACAGAAACTCATAAATATCATGAAATCCTTTACAGTCTGCAACATGAATGAGTATTACAACAGTTTACTTTCATATGATGCAGAAAAATATGTTCTCATGATTCATGAAGTGCACCAATGACCCTCCTCATGGAGCATGGCGGCGCGCCATTTCCCGGGAAGGCCAGTACCCCCACCCAGCAATGGCAAGTAAACACCCTATCTTTGATTTATTCAAAATACCCGTAGTAGGACTACCCCCACCCTTCATTTTCAGGCCCCTCTAAGGCAAAACCATCTGAAAACGGCAAAAAGGTGCCGAAGGTTTGTGTCACTTAGCCACTATATCCTGGCTTAATTTTTAGGGCAATCATCAATTTCCAATCAACAAATTTTTGGAGTAATCATTTTCCAATCAACGAAAGTTTGCAGTAATCATTTTCCAATCAACTTTTTGAAACAATAATCATTTTCCAATCAAAACTCCCCGTTTTGTACCGCCG
>NW_005434475.1:46993-47843 GCF_000315625.1 Guillardia theta CCMP2712
TCTTTCAAGGATTTCTTCCATGATTTTTTATTTGAATGTAATATCAAATATTTCTACTAAATTTTGAATATGTATGTACATTATGAAAAACATATTGAAAATGCCTGGTCCACGTGATCACACGCGCCGACGGCATGTCCACGAATGGCTCCGTCCCTGCAGGTCAGAGGCGGGGCAGACCCCCTGCCCCCTCCTCCTTCCTCCATCCCCCTACATGCCCTGCTGCTTCATCTCGTGCCTCTCCGCCTTTCCTCACTTCCTGCCTCTCTCCTCGATATGCGTGGAGCTTCTTATCCGTCCCCTTCAGGGACCGTGGCACCGCCGAATCCTCAGGCCGCACCAGCACCACCACCGGCAGGCTACGTACCGCCGAGTGCGTGCCAATCAGTTTGCCTCCTTGCATTTAGTTTTGATTGCCGATGCAGCATATGCTCCACAACAAGCGTATCCTCAACAGGTGGACTAGTTACACACTTCACTCAGTTGATTTCAATTGCGTCAGGCATATCCAGGGTATCCTCCAGTTGCTCAGCCCTACGGTCCACTAGCTCGTCAGAATTGAAGACCTCCTGCAGCTAAACCTGCACACAGGCTACCCCCCTCAACCATATGGATACCCTCCTCAAGGATACCCAGGATATCCTGCATATCAGGTGAAGCAGCTTGCGCGAAGTGGACGGTTTTCTGATTCAATGATACCGTGTGTGAAAAGGCGATGCCCCCTGCGACTCCCATGGTTTCACCGCATATTCAGGTTCTCTTTGTTGATGAGAAGGGTGTCGGTGAACAGGTCAGCACAGAGACCGCCAACCACCCAGATATCGTTGCCGCCGCCGCCAACAACCAACAC
>NW_005434475.1:48114-50134 GCF_000315625.1 Guillardia theta CCMP2712
AGCTTAGCCAGTGCTATTTCTTTTCGGGGGCATTTGGATCCTCTCATTCAGGATTGAGCCTTGTCGTTTGTCTCTAATCCTCTCATTCAAAATTGAGTCTTAAAGCTTGCTTGAAGCGCAGGTCGCGAATGAGAACTAGCATATTCAGCCGGATAAGAGAGAGAGGGGACATGGCCGGAATTGGCACGAACAGCGGGAAGGGGGGGGATGTTGGTTCATGCCAGTCAGGGCAGGCAATGCTGCGGCTGGAGGGGATGAGGGCTATTCATTACCGCGACCAATGATAGAGGAGGGCGAAATTGGACGGGTCAGGTGATGAATTCATGTTTCTTCAGCATAGCCCAGCTGAGCTTGTGTTGAAGCTTGTCACATCGAGCACTGCCCGTGTCCTTACACATTCAGGGAGTCCATCAGCTTGTGTGAGGCTGACCAGGTCAGAGAACTTTCTCCGCATGCTGTGAGGAAGGGAAGAGAAGCTCGCACTGGAAGCTCCAGCGATGGACCTCTTCACCAACCCCATGAGTCTCAAGATGCTGGTTCCAGAGGAAACAGTTCAATCTCTTTCTGACAGAGGACAAGACATGAAAGTCTCCTTCCTTGATGCGGGGGTGCACGGGGGGCAACGAGCTTCAGGTCTGGTCAACGATCCGTCGATCGCAAGCCTTCCATCGTGCCCAGCAGGCCTCGCTCGCCTAGCAGGAGCGTCTCGCGTTGTCCAGGTGCGCGTCAGCCTGCCTTGAGAGACGTGACGGATGAGGAAACAGGAGACGGATGGCAGCCATGAGACTTTTATGCAAGGGCTAGCGCACAGGGATGAGCACCAGGAGCATGAGGAAGGCGGGAGAGGAGCGACGGGCAAGGACAGCGAGGGGGGAGTCGAAGGTAGAGTCTGAGAACCCAGGAGGAGGGAGTGACTTACATGTTGTTGAAGATGCATCAACTGGAAGGGAGCACAAGAAGTGAGATGCATGCTTGCAGCTCTCATCTCTCCTAACACACCTCTCGCAGGAATTGTCATTTCTGCCAGCACGTCAAGGTGAAGAAGGGACGGTCAATGGTCGCATGTGAGACGCCGGTGCGGGCATCATGTTTTTGGACCTTGTGCCTAGTGACTCGTTGTCTGATCTGACGTTTTCCTTGTTCTGCTCACCTCTTGCCTGGTCCCCTCGCTACGTCTCTTCCTCTTCCATCTCCTCCGTGCTGTCGCAGGGCTGTACGTTGCGATTTTGCGTGCACTGTTTGAATACGCAATTCACTCAAGAGGTGAGTGCAAAACTTCTCACAGAGCCACGAAGAGTAATTAATGGATGGGGAGATAGAGAAGAAGGGTAGAGAAAGATGGAATGGGGAGGGAGGAAGGGAGGGAGGGAAGGAGGGTAGGAGGGAGGGAGGAGGAGGAGGAGAAGGGTTGACAAGGATTCCGAAGGTGGAGGAGGTGTGGAGGATGAACGTGAACGGGAAGTGGAGTTGCCCTCTCTGCAAGCAGATCTGCTGCTGCACCAAGATCCCCCGCCTGTGCGACGAACTTCACCGACACTGCAAGGCATACAGGTGAGGAGAGGAGGGGAGTGGGAGAGAACGGAAGAGGGAGCCGGTCAGGGAGAGCAGTGGACAGTGAGCAAGGGGAGCTGGAGCAGCAGATACCGCAGGGGCTCGCGCAACGAGTGCAGTAGCGAGTAAAAGCGAGTTCCAAGAGGTTGCAGGCTGAGGGCGCGAGTGAGAAGAGGGAGCATGTGGTGACCTGACGTGTTGAAGAGTCGGAGAAGGTCTGGAGAGGAGGAGCTGACCCGGATGTTGGTAGATATCGAGACAAGAGAGCACAGGAGCAGTCGCGCAGGTGTAAGGACAGGTAAGAACACAAACAAGAATCAGTCCTCCTCCTCTTCCCTCTCCTCCATCTCCTCCCTCTCCTCCCTCTCCTCCTCCCTCCCCTCCTCCTCCTCCTCCTCTCTCTATGCTCCTTGGACTTCTTACAGCTTCCCGATAGTACTGGGGTATCTCTAAAATCTGAATACTGATG
>NW_005434475.1:51333-53349 GCF_000315625.1 Guillardia theta CCMP2712
TCCTCCTCCTCCTCCTCCTGTTCAGCGCCGACTGTTTATCCCCCCCCATCTTTTACTCCTACCACGATGAATGTTCGATCTCCTTAAATCTCTAGCTCGAGCCCTTTGCTAGGCGTTCATTCCCACCGCCAGCCCTTCAGTCCAGGTCTCCCTCCCTCCCTCCACCCTCCCTCCCTCCACCCTGGAGCGAGAATGTCATCCCACAAGGAAACTCGACAAGAGAGTTGACACGGCAGGGAGAGCAAGAGGACGATTCGGAAGAGATGAAGCAAGAGTAGAGGATAGAGGTGAACAACGAGAAGGAGGGAGGAAGAGGAGGGAAGGGTAAGAGGGAAGTAGAGGTAGGAACGAGAGGTGGAAGGGAGAGGTGGAGGATAAAGGCTGATCTTACAGCTCATCAACTATCTTTCCCATCGACGTCTCCAGCACGACGAAAGGAGCCTCTTGCTCGGTCACGATGATGCTACAGCAAAGTGAGATGTCTCCTCCTCCTCCCCTCCTGCTCCTTCTCCCCTGCTCCTCCTCCCCTCCCTTCCCCTCCCTCCTTCTCCTCCTCTCGCCCCTCCCCCTTCCCCCGCTCCATCCTCCCCCTTCTCTCCTCCTCACGTGCTGCTGCCGGAGACCAGAGCTCCGGTATGATGAGCCTCCGCCAACGCAAGGGCTTGTTCCATGTTGACCTGCACGGAGGCTGAGGAGACAGCAGGGAGAGTGAAGCAAAGAGGAGGATAGAATGAGCGCGAGTGTATCCCTTGTACCATCGCCTCTTCTCTTCATCAAATGTCTTCTAGCTGCTCTCCTGCTCTTCTCGACCTCTCTCTCTCTCATCCTTTCCTGATCAGCCACTCTCGTTGGATTTTCCCCTTTCTCCTCAGGGGAAGCAACCCAGCATGTCTATGTTTCTCGTCGTCGCAATATCTGAGAACAAATTCTTCCATGTCCATCCTTCCTCATACGTAGGAATCACAGGTGTCATGGCAATACAGATTACTTGGTTTTTTGGCCAGGATTATCGATACGCAAATGCAAAAAAGCTTATCTTGCTTGACTCGTTCTTGATTCACTGGCTCTATCGATATGAAATGATCCAAATCTTCAAATCACCTATTATCCATTTCCTGCCCTTCCTTTCCCTCCTCTCCCTTTCAAACTACCCTCCTGGCACCCGATCCCGGTTCCTGTCCCTGTCCTCTCTCTCTCTTTCTCCCTCACTCCCTCTCCCTCCTCCTCCCATCCCTCCTCGTCCAGTCTCCCTGCATGCTGCCCCTCGTGGCATTGACCCCTCATCCCCGCACAATATTTATTCATCTCCCTCGTACACATTGTGCCCACATCCCCTCTCAGTCCTAGGGCTTAGTACACCTGTTGGAGTACACCACCTGTACTTTTAGTGACTCCTTGCAGGGTACTCCGGGTCCTATTTAGAGCATATGAAGTCCTAGAGTATTGGTACATATGAAGGTCATAGGAGCAATAGTAAGGCAAGAGTTCTTCGGGGCAAACAGGCTTGTATATACTAATATGTTGACTAGTACCCCCAATTTACAGGTCTTAAGGAGGGGTATCAGAGCAAAAGTCAAAAACAAAATTGTTTCCGACGTTGGAAGTACTCCACCGTCGTTGAAGCCTTCGGGGTGCATGTGAAATGGTGGGTGGTGATAGAGAGTTTGCTTGGGAAAAGAAGGGGTAGTATGAAGGAGAGAAGATCCGGGGACCGGGTTGGCTGGTCCTCAGAAGGGTAGGGGTACTCTTTTTTTTGAGTTCTTGCAAGATGTAGAGCGAGGACGGGGAGTGACCGAAGATGTACATGAGGGGAAGCCGGCGAAGAGGGAGAGGGAGAGGGAGAGGGAGAGGGAGAGGGAGAGGGAGAGGGAGAGGGAGAGGGAGAGGGAGAGGGAGAGGGAGAGGGAGAGGGAGAGGGAGGAGGGAGGAGGGAGGAGGGAGGAGGGGAGGAGGGAGAGGGAGGAGGGAGAGGGAGGAGGGAGAGGGAGGAGGGAGGAGGGAGGAGGGAGGAGGGGA
>NW_005434475.1:53449-75674 GCF_000315625.1 Guillardia theta CCMP2712
TGATGGGAGGGAACGGCGAGCAGGTCAGGGCCGACATGCTCTACCAACGTGCGGATCATGGGATCTCCATGCTGCCGCTGTCGTGCCGGGTTGCGATCCGAGCTGCTCGTCTGATATACTCTGAGATCGGTAACATGCATGTATCCTCCTTCCACTCCTTGTACTTCTGTTTCTGCTGTCCTGCCAATCCTTCTGTCGCCTAGCTTGCCTCTCTGTCCTTTCCCACCACCTCGCTCCCCTCTAGCATCGATCATCGATGCCTGCCTGCCTCCTTCTCCCTCCACACCTGCTTGCCTGACCATCTGCTCCTTACCAAAGGTACAAAGCTCAAGAAGAATTCGTTCGATAGCAATCAAAAAGGAAGAGGGAGAGGGAGAGGGAGAGGGAGAGGGAGAAGGGAGGAGCAGAGAGAGGAACCGTAGGGGATGGAGGTTCAGAAAGTAGGAAGAGGGTTGGTCGAGGGAGAAGAGAGACATAACGAACGGCAGGAGGGAAAGAGAGGGAAAAGTGGGAAGAGGTAGGGGAGGATAGCATGTGTGAGACGAGGTAGAGAGGGAAACAGGGAAAGGCAGGGGAGTGGTGCGATGAAAACAGATAGGAAGACCACAGGAGATTATGTGCGCAAATAAAAAGCAAAGAATGCAATTAGCGTATAAAGGTAGAGGGGGAAGCCTGCTCATGATATGATGGAGATGTTATTCTCTTGTGATTCCTGGATTCATTTGTGGGTCAAGCGGGAGGAAGGGGAGGATGGAGTAGCACACCTAATCTCCTGCTGCAGGTCACTAGAACATGATGCATTCACTACCTGCATCCGTGCAGAGCAACGGAGGTCTGACAAACTTGTACGCGTCTTCTCCTGGACAGGTAAGTCGATATTATTCGAGGGTCTCATGATGTAGTGCTGAATCCGCTTGTAGTTGCAAACTTCTACGACCCACCAGGTCCCCCAGACATTCCCGTCGAACCAGATGCCGGCTTCGATCTCCCAGCAGATCTCCCACCAGACGCCCACCAGTCAAACTGCTCAGAATAGCGTCATCTCCACTCAGTACATTCCGCATCAGTCTCAGACCTTGACGGCCCCCACCATCAGGATCAAAGCTGATTCCGTGTACAAGCCTGACTATCCTCGCGAGTCCGGCGGGTTTGACTCGGCGAGCTTCTACAACGGTGTGCCTAGCGGTATAGGAGGAGGCCGTCCTGCCACGGACTCCGGGTCTCTCGTGTCTGTGCCGGGAGGTGGACACATCATGCCGACGTTGGACGGTCTTGTCATTCAGCAGGTCAAAGACAACTCCTCGCTGCGAGTTGACCCGAGAGACTACACGGGTTACAACGGAGTAGTCACCTTGGTGGACTGCAAGAACTCGAGGATCCAATTGGTTGGGCAAGTGATCAAGCTCTCATTGGGAAGGTGACTTGAGTACCTTCTTTGACTGAACCTCAATATGCTGTGATCAACGTTGCGTTGATTGTTTCTCGTTCTCCTTGTCTCTTTCCATGTCGACCAAGTCATCAGCTGAACTTGGCTTCACGTCAGATCGGAACATGTTGTCATGTCTGTCGAGGCGCTCTCCGAAGCTTTCTCTGTGGACAGCAGCTCAGATTGCACCATCGCAATCGCGGGAAAACTTCCTCCTGTGCAGATCAAAGTGAGTTGAAGACCAGACTAATCGATATGAACTTCATTCGCTCCTCTTTCTCTCCCTCGTCTCCATGCACTCCTTCCTTTTTCCTCTCCCTTCTTGCTCACGCGTTCTTCATTCATCAGTTCAGCAAGGGAATATCGATTGTTGCTATCAAGAACTTCGCGCAGGATGTGATTGAGACGCATACTTGTAACCGTTGTCTGTAAATCTCTCAAACCTAATGACATGAGACAGGCGAGGGAATATCTCTTCACCCCGTGGAGACGAACTCTTCCATGAGCGCCGAGTGAGTTACCCTCTCCTCTCCTCTCCTCTCCTGTCACGGTTTCTTCCTCTGTTGCTCTTTGCTGTTGGGTTGCCTACTTCTCCTCTCCCCCCCACTTCTCTTCCTAACTCTCCACCTCCTCCCGCCCCCCTTCGACTACTGTGAATAGAAAGCTCTTGGCGCAGCGTCATGACGCTGACGCTGTCTTCGTCCCGGACGGCATCGGCGTCATTCAGGTGCTCAAAGGGCCAGGGGGGGGGGAGGTTGACAGAGGGAACAGCAATCTTCCATGGGCTGGCATCGATACCAGCATATGTTGCAGAAGGTTGGCATTGGCCTCCTTGTCGAGTCTGTCGTCCAGTCCGACCTCGGGTACACTTTTCCTCGTACTCCCTCCCTCCCTCCCTCCCTCCCTCCCTCCCTCCCTCCCTCCCTCCCTCCCTCCCTCCCTCCCTCCCTCCGCTCAACTCGCCTCTGCGTCTCGATCCTCCTCCTCACTCTCTCCTTGCAGGGGACAGGAAGCGCCTCGTCATCACGGAGCTGGTAGAGGGCAGCTCGGCTCAGACCTGCGGGGCAATCAAGCCTGTAAGCTTGACGAGCGTGCAAGAGCACGAGCTGAGAAGTTTATCCAGGGCGACTACCTCGTCAATGTTGATGGCATCTCTGTTGAGAAGATGAGCCCCCAACAAGTTTCCCAGCTGACCAGGGGCAATGTTGGGACGACTTGCAACGTGACCATCACAAGAAAAGATTCAGAGTTCGTTTTCCTCTCCTTTTCCTCTCCTCTTTTTCATTCTCCCCTCCTCCTCCCCGTCTCAACCACAACCACTTCCTCTCCTCCTCCTCCTTCTGGTCCTCCTACTCCTCTCTGACGCTTCTCACAGCCAAGTTGTCGTTGTTCCTCTCCAGAGGAGGAAGCCACAAGTCTTCAAGGACATGGTTTGCCTCCCCTCCTTCCTTCCCTGCTCTTCTCTTGTCTCGCCTCTCACTCCTTCTTGTTCTCACTCCCTCTACTTCGCAGCCTTCAATGCCAGCTCCCATCTTCAGGCCGGACGTTCCCGTGTCTTCAAGACCTCAGACTCAAACAGGAGGCCCTGGGGGCTTCTTTGGACCTCAAAGCTCTTCTCTTGCTCCTGCTCCTGCTCCTGCTCCTGCTCCTGCTCCTGCTCCTGCTCCTGCTCCTGCTCCTGCTCCTGCTATGAACTCCCAGGCCGGAGGTCACCCGCAGTCCAGAGGCAACAGCCTCGTGCCCCTCCCGCTCCCTCCTCAGCTCGCAACATGCGCACTGTGTCTCTTGTTCGTGGAATGAGGTTAGTGGAGGAGCATGAGGCGGAGCAGGATGCAGGGGCAGGGAAGGAGGAGGAGGAGGAGGAGGAGGAGGAGGAGGAGGAGGAGGAGAACGAAGCTTACGATGATTGTTGAGCAGCACGAAGGGAGGGATGGCAACTTCCGTCACAGTCACACCTGACGGTCTCCATGGTATCGGCATCAAGTTCATAGCCTTCGCTGGAGCAGACAAACCAGTTCACATCGATTTCGTGGACCCAACGGTAGAATCCTCCTCCCTCCTCCCTCCTTCCTCCTCCTCCTTCTCTTCCTCCCTCCCTCCACACACAGCCCCTTCCCCTTCCTCGATTCTTCTCTCTTCCTCCCCTCTCTTATTTCTCCTCCTCGATCTTCGTCATCTCGGCTTTCCACCATCCACCGCATCCTACTTGTGCTCTTTCCCTCCACCGTCTCCTGCTCTGCTGATTTCTCCCTGCCTTCTCCCTCCTCCTCTTTCCCTGTGTCTTTCCCCTTAACCGCAACATTTTCCTCATATCCTCTTCCTGCTTCCCCTCCTTGTCCTCATCCCCGTCCCCCTTCTCTTCCTCCTCCTGATCTACTCTCAGGGCCCAGCTGGTACCTCCGGGCAGATCATGGAGGGCGATGAGATCTGGAGCATCGACGGTCACTCGGTCGTCGGCCTGTCAGCCAACGAAGTTACTTCGCTCATCCGCGGCAAGCTGGGAACGGTCGTGACCCTCCAGCTGACCTCAAAGACCGCATAAGATGAGGAGGGGGAGGAGGAGGAGGAGGAGGGGGAGGGATGGGAGGGCGGGAGGAGACGATCTCCTCATCTTCTGCTTAGGGTTTCCCAGGGTAATGGGGGGAATGAGGGGGCAGCAGCAGCTTTGTACCAGATTTACTTCCACGTTGACAAAAAGTTTACAACTTGAGATACACATTTACCTTTCCTCCTTCTCTGAATCTCCTTCCACCTGCCTTCTCCCTCTCTCCTCCTCTTCTCTTTCTTTCATGGTTCATCTTTCTTGTACCATATTGTTCTCCCTCCCTCCATCTCCTCTTCTCATCTCCCAATTCTCCTCCCTGCCTCTCCCTCCCTCCCGCTGTGCTCCCTGATCTTCCCCCCTCCCTCCGTTGTCTCTTCCTTCTCTGCTCTCCCTCTCCTCCCTCCTCTTTCTCCCCCTCCTCTAACTCGTTCTCCTCCATCTCTCTCCACTCTCTCTCCTTCTTCCTTCTCTTCGTTCATGTGATGCTCTCGTTAGTGTTCATCTTGTCCTGTACCATCAGCCACACTGGCTCCTCTCCGCTCCTCGCAAGCTCATGCATGGCAACACGAACGTTCATGGCCAACCGCTGCGAGCGAGATCAGCGAACAGTCGTGAGAGGAGGGCGAGGACGAAGAGCAGCAGCAGCAGCAGCAGCAAGATCATTTGTTTCACCTCCTCCTTGAATGTCTTCTGCACCACCTGAGCTGCCTCATACTTGACTCCAAACATCTTCTCATCCTCCTCCACCTCCTCCCTCGCCTTCTGCGCGTGCACCACCAGGTCTCCCGCCATCCCCGCCTCCTCCTCCTCCTTGTTCCGTCTGCTGTAGCCTCGGCCCGCCAGCAGGTTGTAGAAGTTGGACAACACGACGACAAGTCGCTTTCTCGCGCGGTCGAGGAGGAGGAGGAGGCGGTTGAAGGCGAGGTAGAGGAGGCCGCAGAGGAGGAAGAAGACGATGCCGCCGATGATGGAGAGGATGAGGAGAAAATTGAATTGAGTCTTCTCCTCGAAGCAGCCCGTACTGCTCCATCGTTTCAATGCCACGTTCCTCCCTCCCTCCCTCCCTCCCTCCCTCCTCTCTCTCTCTCTCCCTCCCTCTCTCACCTTGTTCCGTCTACAGCACATCCGAGGAATCCGAGTCCCTTGCTCAACTGCGTCTTCACGTACGAGCACCACAAGGGCTTGCATTGCGCCTGTTACTCGTTCAGACTTTGCTCCTGCTCCTGCTCCTGCTCCTGCTCCTGCCCCTGCTCCTCGTCCTCTCGTCCTCTTCCTTTTCCTCTCCCTCTGCTCCTCCTCCTCCTCCTCCTCCTCCTCCTCCTCCCATCCAACCTGGCAGATCCCGTCAGGGATACTCGAGGGTGGGAGGTAGAGCACGGAAGGATTCAGCTCCTCCTGCTTGCACTTTTCGTTGACGCACTTCCACAGCTCAACGTCGTCCTCCAGGTAGCGAACGTACTCGTCGTAACGGACTGAACCGTCTGAGTCGTCCCAAGGAAGCGGCCATGCTCCTGGCCAGGAAGTGATCAGAAGATGCGAGAAGAAGGAGGAGGAAGAGCAGGGGTAGGAGGACGACGACGACGACAAGGGAGAGGAGGAGGAGGAGGAGGATCAAGATGAGGAGGAGCAGAGACAGCAGGTGGAGGAACGAGGAGAAGGAGGAGGAGGAGGAGGAGGAGTGTGACGAGGAGGAGGAGGAGGAGTAGGACGACGACGAGGAGGAGGAGGAGGAGGAGGAGCAGCGAGCAGCAGCAGCAAGACGAGGGGGAGGAGGAGGAGGAGGAGGAGGAGGAGGAGGAGGAGGAGGAGGAAATTTTACGAGATTTTGGACTCGGTCGACGGTCACACTGTCTGACAACTTTTCCTGACTTATCAACCTGGTGGACAAGAAACTCACGCTCGCCAGAGAGAGAGAGAGAGAGAGAGAGAGAGAGAGAGAGAGAGAGAGAGAGAGAACAGGAGGAGGAGGAGGAGGAGGAGGAGGAGAAGAAGAAGGAGAGGAGGGGGGGTTCACCTCTAGTGTGAGCGAGGAGGAGTTCAAGCTTTGAACGGTCACGGGGCAAGTGACAAACTTGCTGCAGAGCGCGAGGTCGCAGTCCTTGGAGGAGGAGCATGACTTGCCGATGCTGTCGGAGGAGGGCAGCTTTTGACACGATCGCACGAACCCGATGCTCTGCTTCAAGTCAGAACTCAAACAGTCCGTATGATCTTATACGCTTCTCTGCTTCCTTTGCCCTCTCGTTTCTGCTGCTCTCCGTCCTTCCCTTTCCTCCCCCCACACTCTTATCCCTCCTTCAACTGAGTCCCTTCCCCTGCTGCCTCCCTCCCCCTCCCTCCCCCTCCTCCCTCCTCCCTCTCCTCTCCCTCCCTCCCTCCCTCCCTCCCTCCACACTCCCCTCTTCCTCCCTCCCTTCACTTCCCTCCTCACTCACTTCTCCTCCTCCCTCACACCTGAATCTTCAGCGTGCCATCAAGCGTCAACTCCCCACGTTCCAGTAGCCCCAGGAGGTGTCAATCGTCTCGACCTCCAGCGCACTTGTAGTCACTTGTAGGAGCAGACCTGCCTCCGCTGTGCTTCCTACTCCGATCTTCCATCCTCCAAACTCCTCATCCCTCCACAGCCAGTATCCTTTGCCGTTGTTGTACCTCCTCACCTTCACCCCGTCCCGCTGTCCACCTTGTCCACCGTAGTCTGTTCGAACACTCCGAGCGAGCGAACTTTGAGGGGGAGGGAGGAGGAGGAGGAGGCTGGGAAAGACAGAGTAACCCGATGTCCTGTGATGCCGCCGTATCCACTCTGACACGAGCATCAAGCGCGCGGTAGCACAGAGAGCGGCCTACCTGACATATGACGGGACAAGTTCCGATGTTGCACTTGATGTTTTTCTCGCACTCAGTCACAGACGGCTGCTTCCCGTCCACATTGATGATCTCCTCTCCACAGTACGACTGGAGAGAAGGAAGACTTGGCCTGCTGTACTTTGCAAGGCACTTCCAATCTCCTTCCCCCGCCTTGGACTCCATGCACACAGCAAGTTTCTCAAGACAGGCTCCCTCCTCCGCGCTCTTGGGGTTGCAAGGGTCTCCTTCCATGAGGAGAGGAGCGCAGAAGGGGGGGGAAGAGGCATCGCTCAAGTTCCTGTGGCAAGCAAATCCCACCGAACATTCTTGCTGGCCCATGCTACAGGTCTGTAACGACGTCTTACCCGAGCAAGTCTTGTTCTGGCACAGCAGCGACCCCTGGCACTCTTGGTCGGAGCTGCAGGGGTCACCAGCCATCCTGTTGATGCTGCACTTGAAGTTGATGCACCTCAGCCCCGGCTGACAGTCGTCGTCCTGCGAGCAAGGGTCTCTTATCTTAGCAAGCCTCTTGCATGTCCCAGTCGACTGGCAGCCATAGCTCACACCACACGTCCGCTCGACCCCTCCAGGTCCACCAGCTCCTCCGCATGCGATGCCAGCCTTGAGTTTCTTCTTGTCACTCAAGCACACGACCCCGATGCACGATCCCTCCTGCCGCCGCCCTCCTGTCTGATACTCTGTCTTGTCGCTTCCTTCCCTCGACGTCTGAATCAGACCTCCTCCTCCTCCTCCTCCTCCTCCTCCTCCTCCTCCTCCTCCTTCTCCCATTGCCATGCTGCCCATCAACACGATCGCAAGGGTCAAAGTTGACGCCATGGCAATGGTTTGCTTCAACACCGGTCCCCCCTCTGTCCTATAACCCCACCCCCCTTCAAGGTTTCTCATTCTTGACCCCCTCAAGGTCCCTCATTTCATAGTCACGCTATTATATTACAAGAAAGAATACCCCACCTACTCCACCCCTACCCCTCGCTGAAATGTAAAGAATGACCCTCACCCCCTCGTCATTGACAATGCTCTGTCAAAAGTCGTGTACTGTACGATCATCCAGCCATTCCGTTAATTCTGCGAAGAAGAAGAATCAACAAGTACACAAGTACAACAAAGAGCAGGAGCAGGAGCAGGAGCAGGAGCAGGAGCAGGAGCAGGAGCAGGAGCAGGAGCAGGAGCAGGAGCAGGAGCAGGAGCAGGAGCAGGAGGAGCAGGAGGAGGAGGAGGAGAATGAAGAGGAAGAGGAGGAGGAGTAGGAAGAGGAAGAGGAGGAGCGCTTGCAACCCAACATTCCAGACATCCAACTCACTTTTCTGCTGATGCTTAACCTCTTCAATAGAGATGTCATCCTGCCAACACATTGTTAGAAACAAGGGCATGTCATCGGAGCAAACAAGAACCTTGGAGAATTTCCTTGCTGATCCCATGGGAGAATTTCTCCCCCTCCTCATCTCCATGAAGATCAAGTCGTCATCCCTCGAAAGCCGTCGGATCGCTCGGAAGCCTTTCACCGGTCGATATGCGTTGTAAGTTGGCCTGCTCTCAGTCTTGGCTGACTTCTTTCCCACACTCCGGGCAGTCGAAGCTCGACTGGTCGCCTGGTCCAAATCCTCATTGAAATATTTGGAGATGACAGTGAGAGGGATCTCAGTTTGAGCCTTCTTGAACGACTCTGTGAACAGCGCTTGCAGTTGCTTGTGAATGTCCAGGAGAACTTCAAAGATCTTGGGGTTCTTCTGGAACATCAAAGAAAACTCTTCCTCAGTGAGATTGTCAAAGGATTCCATGTTCAGTTTCTCGTTCATCATAGTTTCGATCTTCAACCGCCCCCTGTAGAAGATATGAAGGAAGGTTTTGACAGCAGGAAAACTTCACCTGGCCCGCGCAAACTTGTTGGAGTACCTGAAGTCCAGAATGTAATCTCGCAGCTCATCGAAAGAAACGTATCCGTCTGCAAAGAGCAGGTCAGGGAGCAGTTATAACCGATCATACAGACGCTTACAATTGTTTGCGTCGAGCATTTTGAAACAAAAACGCGCTCTTGCATCGGGACTGATGTAGCTGTTGAAATGAGCAGCTACTATCAAGAACTCCTTGAAGTTGATCTGCCCGTCCCGTGAAGCGTCAAGGGCGTTGTAGATGTAATACATCTTTGAGGAGAGAGACAGTGAGTGAATCTCGAGACAAGAAGCAACAGAAAAACCTTTTGATCCTCGATGCCGAGATTCAAGATGTTAGCGATGTCGGATCTATCAAGAACCTGCAAACCAAGGAGTCAGCTTTGGCAGGCTTCTCAATGATCGGAAAGAAGTCATGCTGGTGTTTTGGTTGCAGAAACTTCTTCTTGGAATGATTCACACTCACCCCTTTCTTGCTGCCCCCAATGGATTGGAAGAGAGATAGTGCGTCGGACAGGTTAGCTGTTGTGAGGTTGAGAAGGATAGTAAACTGCTCCATGTCAGTCTGCGATAGTAGAAGCAGATCCCTCGTCCTCCCCCAACGTCCCTGTTGCAACCAAACAATCGATGAGCCATTCCAAACAAGCAGCGTCGCTCTGCTAGTTCACCTCGAAGATCTTCCGATTGATGTTCTTGACCTCGTCCTTCACTTTTTCGGGGGTCTCAGCGTAAGTGCGATTGTTCATGATGAGTTTGTCGGCTCTGATTTTCCCCTCCTCTTGAAGAAAGTGCTCGTCAATGTGATCCACGATCGGATCTATCACCCCATGCGCGACTGATGCCATGCAGCCCATCCTCACGGGTCAGTGCACAAGCTTGATCGGCTGGATCGAGACGCTTACTCGATGCAAGTTGTGATTCATAGATTAGCTATCCAATCATCTACTGTGCTAGAAGGATATCTCGCTTGAAGCATATCCCCCACGTCCTGCTATTGCCACCTGCTGTTTCGCTTGTCCAACTTTCGCTCTGAAAACTTTCTCTCCTTATCTACGACAAGGCCTTGATCTTGACCAGCGGGTCGCGCCTTGTCGGTGCATACTCACGCTCAGGTTCTGCTGGCAGTCTGCTCTTGTTCTTCACCTTCTCCTTGTTCTCCTTTTTCGCACGCCTCCTTGTTTATACTCGCTTTCCTCCATCGACTTCATCCTGTATCCTGCGACTGATGTAAGCTGCTCGGACCGGGGGGTGGGGGTACGAAAATTGAATGTAGGGGTAGGTACCTAGTACCAACGCCGGGGGTAGGTGTACCTACCCTACCGTGTGGATACAGCAAACATGAGATGTATTTATCAGAGCAAGAGGGGTGGTTCAAAAGTTGTAGATTGGGTGGTGGTTGAACAGGTTTGGGGTGGGAGGGGGGTGGGTTATCAAGTTGGGAGCAAAAAACTAAGATATAAATACTCTTAGAGTGTATGGATAGGAGGAATAGAGCAGAGCAAGTTTGAGTTTCTGGGGGTGGTGTTTGCCCGGTAAGTTTACGTTTAGGGGTGGGGTGATGTACCCCACGGTGCTGGACGAAGACAAGTTCAGCAGAACTTCGGAAGCAGGGTGATGGTAGTGGTAACTACTGATGAAGGAAGGTAGGGGTGGGACTGTAGCAGGGGTGGGGTACTACGGTACGACTCAGAAATGAGGGGTGTCCTGTGGGTCAAATCTCCCTCACGCCATGTCCACCGGAGCACCGGAGTCTTTCGAGTTCACCTGGGGTCGGGGTGGGGGTGGGGTATGTGGTACTACCGTAGGAGTGGGCCAGAGTCACCAGTGGGAGGGGGTAGGGTGGTGCGAGGGCTCCGATAGGGCCGTCCAGCCTTGCCCGGAAATCCTTGCAAAAATCATTATAAAGAGAAAATGGGTGCCCCCTACCCCATGGTATCTAGGGACCGGGTTAGTGGCCCAGTGGTGAGTGGTGGGTAGGGGTGAACTCGGGACTAGTAGTACACTTTATGGCTTCAACCACCCGTGGTTCGCTTCAAATTTTTGGGGCCCCACCTTCGATCGGCCTCACGACCTAAAGTGGAAAAGTAATCATTTCAAAGTAGCTCGGTGCCACATCCCGTAGTAAATTTGGTAGTGAGGCATTCAATGATTACTAATCCGACGGTAGGGGTGCTGGTAATCTCATCATGGTATTTTACTACACATACGGTTGTAGGGTTAAACTCTTCACTGACCTACCGTCACGGCGTCCGTCCGAGTATCGGGGCCCCGGGGCCCGGCCGTGGCCCAGAGTCAACACGGGCCCGGGGCGTGGCACCGTACGGTGACACGGCGCACTGGCCGGTGTACCCGAGCCGATGGCATGATCCTCGTACTGATTGTTAACTCAACTTTGAGTAAATATGATCGGATGGGACTCCGGGAGCCGGAGAGTAGGCACCGATGTCATAGTTGTAGTAGACGATGCCCCTGAGCGGAAAGCGGTGATCATCCTGTTCAGCAGATCCATCTGCTTATCCATCACGGGGAGTATCAAATCAGTGAGGTTGTAAAGGAGCTCGAACCAGTTCAGGTTGCTCTCGTAGATCTTGTCATCGTGCTCCTGGTTCTTGTCACTGTAGTGCTTCTTGATCGAGCCGTCACACTCCAAGTGCAGGATCACAACCCTCTCGGTGCCGGACTGGTTGAACTTGAACAGGGTGTCGGGCCTGCTGTCACACTTGGCGAACTGCCTCTCGTCCATGATAAACTCGATGTGGTAGTTGTCATACTGCTTTGCTAGATTCTCGTACACCCAGATGCTCTCGTCCTGGGCGCAGCAGCCCCTTATGTTGGTGGGAGGCTGATCCTGCTCAACCTCATACACCACCCAAGCTTCCACGCCAACGTCGCACTCCCCTCCATCACAAGCATACTCAACCCAAGTCCCCAACCAGACCCTACCAGAGAGGGACATGCTCATTGTGGTCCTCACCATGGACAGGACAGCCTCCCTGGCAAGGCGGTACGGCTCCAGGGTCATCATCGACCTCCACGTCATGCAGGACAGGCTGCCGGACGAGAACCTTGACCTCAGGACCAAGGAGATGCTGGAGACCTACAGGTGGAACCATGGCTCCTCCGTCTCCTTGACAGGTGGTTCATGGAAGCTGTTCTCCAAAAGCTCCCGAGATACACACGAGGAGACGCTATATATCTCGTCCAGTCAGACGCCCGCGTGCTGCTGCTCTCAAACCAGTAGAACATGACCGACGCATCTCCTCTGATTTTCACAGGAGGGAGAACCTTGCGTTGAGTTGCACAACTCTGAGAGAGTGTAAACAAGGCGCTGCCCACTCAGTTGTCGTGCGAGGAGAGGTTTTTCCTCAATTTATAGTTTCATCAATAAATTTGACAGAAAAAAACTGGAATCCTCTGAGATTCCTACCGAGAGGAAATGGGTCTGCCCTACTTTCTGGGCTGGCTTGTCTCCCACAAGGTTTGCGCAAACATGGCTGGGGTTTACTATGAGATGCTACTGTCTCTTACCCTCTCCTTCCTTGCGCTTCCAGCCGTCGATGCCTTGTATCCCTGCATGCCTCTTGGGCCAACTCCACATGGGAAGTCACTTGCTCCAAGCCGCAAGATGTGGACTGGAACTGAAGTTGCTCGACCGTCCTTGTTGAGGTACGCCAAGAATCCCCTTTGAATCAAGCAAGCAAGTGAGCTGTAGTATGATGTCATCGTCAACGACATGGCAAGGAGGGAATGACAGAGAAAATGTTCTGCCATGAGTTCACAGGTCGCCACGAGCTTTAGATGTACGAATGCACAAAGAGTATAACGAATAGATGCAGCAGAATCTCAGGAACCCGTATGACAATCAAAAAGATTGAGGTTCTTGTATTTATGGATGTTGATCAGGGCAAAGAAGCGTGAGCCGGACACCGAAGAAAGTGACAAAAAGCTCATGAATGCCCAGAATGACGGCATCGACGCTCGTTTGCGAGTCAGGCAGGCAGGGACTCGAGGAGGCTCTGAGCTCAGGAGACAAGACCAAGATCGCAGACGCTCGTCTGCGAGGAGACAAGACCAAGATCGCAGACGCTCGTCTGCGAGGAGACAAGACCAAGATCGCAGACGCTCGTCTGCGAGTCAGGCAGACACGGCTCAAGGACAGTCTCTGAGCTCAGGAGACAAGACCACCATGTATGCGCTCCCTCTGCATCGAGCGGATGGTGGAGAAGGAGCTTTCTTATCAGGTGAGTCAAGATGTCAGCATCAATAACGTTTGACTGATGATTGCTAGCTTTGCATCAGCTCGCTCAGAAAGTTAAAATGGACACAATTTTGTCGTCCTTGCAGCAATCGCTTGAAGACCGACTTGACTCTGAATGGATGTCACCATCAGGGGGTTTGAAGCCGAGCGAGAGGTTTAGTGCAATGAATCCAATCGACCGAATAGTACTGGAAGCCAACCAAGCCCGGGATGCTACATTCCTTTGCATGATCGAAGCCTGTTCTGGGAGCGGGAAATCGCTTTGTGCTGTAGACTATTTTGTTCGAAATCCGGATGAAAGCATCTATTTTCTCTTCATCCCTACGGCGCATGGATACAGGCAAAGGAAATACGAGGAGCATGTGGAAAGCATCTCAAATCTGATAAGCAGAGCCATAGACTGCGATGTTTGCGGGTTGGCAAAGTATGCGATTGCCGAATCGGAGATTGGTGCAAGTATTGAGGCGTTCGATGTCGATGTAAACACAGATGGTAGGAAATGGCATGTGTTGGGAGCTCTCGGCTACCTGTGGAAGGAGACGAATACCATTGCTCCAGTGTCTGTGCAGGAGGCTAAAAAATGGAGACGGCGGTGGGTTCTCATAGATGAGACCATCCCACCTCAGAAGGACGAAGGCAGGCTGTTCTCACCAATTGCAAGATTAGTGCTTGTGAGGAAGATTTTGATGAACTCCAATATTCGCTGCATGATGTTGGGGACGGATGCTCTGGCCATGGCTCTGGTCATGAACTTCAGAAAGGGCTCAAACAGCTCGCCGTACAGTCGCGGTGCAGATCAAAGATTGTACTGCTTTACACATCGGTCTCTTCCTCCATACGTTCTGAGGTCGAGAGAAGAAGAAGAAATATTGAAAAGACTTTTCGGGGAATCACAGGTTTTTGAGGTGCTCGACCACGTCAATCCATGGCTCTGCTCACTTTTCTTGGACCAAGCGCAGAGAATGAAAGATGTGGAACCATCCACATGCATGCGACAAGTCTCGCGAATTCTTCTGGACGATGTCAGAATGATGAAACCGAACTTGAGAGACGAGTCGATCTACTGCATGTTTCAGATTGCTGCGCATCAGCATTTCTCTCCCTTGCACATCTCCAAGGGTTTTGCACATTTAAATGCATGGTATGGAAATCCACCAACCCGAGGCAGTATGGAGTCTATTGTTGGAATTTTCATAGACGAGCTGGGAAGGAATATGTATATCAATCACACGCCTATACCGCACCTGACCTCAAGGTTCTCGTCTGCCCTTCAAGATCCCATCACGATGGCTATTTGTGCGGGAGGAGGACGACCTTTCCGCCAACGATCAGCGCTTGAGGTCCTGCAGCAGATACACGAAGAGGCAGCGATTGGGAGTGATCCTTTGAGCGGGGATGCATACAAGCGAGATGGCAACGTGCTGGAGTCGTTCGGGGCATTAGTCATGATTATCAGCAGCTGGTCTCCTCCCCAGGACCTTCTGAAGAACATCGCGTTTCATTGCGGGTACAAGCATGAGCAGAGATGTGTAGACGACATTCTTGCGTCGATTGCAAGCAAAGATAGTTTCATAGAGATTCTGATTTCCTGCATGTCCAACCTTGTTCCTGTGCTGGTTAGAGTGGAAGATCATGGTCTCGCTGCGGTCTTGGGTTTCTACACTCGAGACCAGGACAAATCAGGCAGGGACGGCACCTTCGTGGGACCTGCTCCTGCAAGGAAGATGCGATTGAGAGGAGGAGCGGAGATGAAGAATTTGAATTCTCCGCATATCTCGAAACAGTCTTCAAATACGATCTCCAGTCTGTTGTCTCATGATCTGGATGTTAATCTTTGCATGGTACCCGAGATTTCAGAAGGGGCTCTTGAAGATTGCATCAAGGAGCTTAGCTACGAGACAGAGTGGCTGATATTGCATCTCAACAGGACAGGTGGCTGGACCGCCTTTTCGAAACAGATGGATGCATCAGATGACAAGAAGAGACAAGACAAGGAGGGAATTGAGCTTCAAGACAAGTTTGCTCTGGTCAAGAGAAGAGTGCTGATGGTCGTGGAGGTTGGAGCTCACACTCAACCTTTTTCCGAATAATGGCGCAATCTCTCCATCTCTCCATGCTGTGATTTATTGACCACCGGAAATGCTCCTAGTGGTCCTGATTGTGTGGTACGGTAGGGTTACTGTTTGTTTAAACTCTTCAAGTATTATCGATCACTTAACTTAAGTTTGGGGGACAGCAGTCGGCAGGATTAGGTTTGGTTCTCGCTGTCTTTTCTCTTCTCGCCCGGCGTTTGGCCAGTGCGACAGGAGTTGAGTAAAGGGAGAGTTGTCAGGGTCAAGCCGCTCCTCGACTCTCCTGATTGTCCTCGTACTGATTTTTAGCCTGACGTCCGAGTATCATGGGCCGGGGGGCCGGGCGCCCGGGGCCCGCCGCCGTGGTCACCGGGTCCGGTTCCGGGCCGACAACCGTGACCGAGCCCGCCGCCGGCCGTGGCATCGGTGACGGTGCCACGGTACACCGGGCCCCGTGTACCGACGGTGCGGCTAGTCACGAGTGCCTGCGCCGGCCAGCGGCCCCCCGGGCGGACCGTCCGACGCGGCCGCGAGTGACTGCAAGTTGCTGTCCGGCCCAAGTCGAATCATAAGTTTGCCAGGTTACTCAGTCCGAACTTCAGTTGTCGGAGAGTCGACAAGCGGCGCGGCCCGCGGCCCGGGCGGCCGGGCACGACTCGTGGCTTCAATACGGTGACTTCCCGCGGCCCGGCCCGCGGAAACTTGAAGCGGCTTCGGAAAGCCGGGCTTCGGAAGCCGGCCGGGCCCCCGGCCGGCCGGCCCGGGCCCCGGGGGCGCCCCGCCGGGCCCCGGCCGCCCCCTCAGTCACATGCCCCGAGGGCAGGTCACACGGTGGTATCTGGGAATATGAAGGAATCATGCGGTGCATGCTATGCCTGCTGTATCGCGCTCTTGTAGCCTCTCCCTCTCCCTCTCCCTCTTCTCTTCCCTCCTCCTCCTCCTCCTCCTCCTTGTCTGCTCTTCCCTCCTCCTCCTCCTCCTCCTTGTCTTCTCTTCCCTCCTCCTCCTCCTCCTTGTCTTACCTGCCTTCCTCCTCCTCGCCTCTTCCACCCTCCTCCTCAGCTGCTGCCCTTCTCAGCTGCCGGCTCGCACTGTCAGCCTCCTCTCTCCTGATCCTGCCTTTCCCGTCTTCTCGCGCATACTCGAGGCTCTTGAGGAGCATGCGAGGAGGAGGAGGAGGAGAACCGACTATGAAAGACTCTCAAAGCGCCCGCAAGCTGCCCGTCGTAGCTATCGATGGACCAGCCGCGAGCGGTAAAAGCACCCTAGCCCATCGCCTCGCGGCTCACCTCAGCTTCCCCTGCCTTGACACCGGTTTGCTGTAAGCGCTCAGCCTGCTATGAGCTCTGCGTTACCAACTTCCAGGTATCGAGCGACCGCTCTTCGCTTGCATCGCAAGGGGCTGAGCATTCCCGAGTACCGCAAGGAGGACAGGGAAGCGGAGGTGGCGGAGGAGCAGTTCGCCACCGAAGCATCCTCCCTCTCGGTGACAAAGTTTCTCTGCCATGCTCAAAGTCACTCTGCGCAGCTGCAGGAGCTGGAGGATCCCGAGCTCTCCTCGGACCTCGTGGGAGAGCTCGCCTCGGTGCGGAGGATTTTCGGCTGGTTGTGCCTTATGTTGTTTCAGATCGTCTCGGCGTATCCTCGAGTCAGGAAGGCGCTGGAATCGTAACGCTGCATGAGATCGCCTGACCTGTCCCCACTGATCCTGTCGCTGCATGTCGCCTCGTCGGATCTGTGTCCCCAGCTACCAGCGGAAGTGAGCACCGTCCGATCCCGACCTCAAGGTTTTAATCCTTGCTGCAGTTTCTGTATCAAACCTCCCAACGATGCTCGTGGAGCCGTTCTTGTCGGGCGAGACATCGGTCGTCTCCTCTAGCCCTTGCTGCGACTCACTTTCATGGCAGGGACAGTCATCTGTCCCGAGGCTGCCGTGAAGTTGTACGTTGAAGCAGATGTGAGGACCTGTTAAAATCTTCCTCCTCCTGCTCATGTGCAACCAGGTTGAGACGCGGGCTCAACGGCGGTTTCATCAGCAGCAGGAGAGTGGCAGGTGAAATTGAGAAGCTGCAACGAAAGGGGTCACATGTACCAACAGGAACGTCAGTCTGGAAGTGATTCTCAAGGCCCTCCAGGTCAGTCAGCTCTGCTCTCTCGTCGTCTCACGTGGACAAGTGACTCGCCTCCTGCAGGAGAGAGACAAGAGAGACATGAACCGCGACAGCTGTAGACTGCACATGGCGACTGACGCCGTCTGACTTCCTTGACGCATGTGGAGAAGTTGTGATGATGCTTGCAGGCTCTACTTGACACCTCAAGCTTGACCCCAGAGGAGGTTGTACCAGTTATCCTGTTGAGGTTCCTCTTGACAATCTCGTCAGGCTGTTCAACGTGCTCTAGAGCATGCGAGAAGGCAACTGGGCGACATCAATGGTAGCGTGTAGCTGGTACAGAGACAAGGCAGACAAAGTGAGCACTCATGGTATAATCAATTAAACACCCGTCATCATCCCTTCGTCAATTCTTTTCCAAAGCCTTCTAGCCATTTTATCTTCGAATGTAATGCTGCTGCATCTGATTCTGAAAGCCTCCGTACTGTGGCTGCATCCCTCGCGCTTGTCCGCGTTGTTGCATTCCATACATGTACTGCTGCTGGGGTGGCTGCTTCGGCTGCTGCTGCTGCTGCTGCTGCTGCTGCTGCTGCTGCGGATACTGTCCATATGCCTGACCCTGCTGCATTTGTTGGGCATTGCTCGGACTGCCTGTGAGCAGAATGACATCATTCGGCATCAGGTGCACTCGCCCGCCTTTACCTGGTCCCGGCATTCCTCGTCCTCTTCCCGACATGTTCGGCACTTGACCTCCCATCTGCGGCATCTGCATACCCTGCATCATCGCCTGCTGTGACTGTCCAGGTTGCGGCTGTAGCTGCTGCTGCTGCTGCTGCTGCTGCTGTGGCTGAAAACCGAGTAACAAATTCAGAAGAAGGGAATGATTGGGACAGAAACAGATCGCGAACCTTTTGATGCATAGGATTGTTGATTTTGATGGATGAATACAGTCCACCTCCTTGCATGCCGCTTCCCTGTGGCATCGATCCTTGCGAAGCGAACAGATCCACCTAAGAGCTTGATGAATCTTTCAAGACATGGAGGTGAGAACTAAAACCTGCTGCATCTGCTGTTGCATCTGCTGTTGCATCTGCTGCATGTTCGGAGACATCATCTGCATGGGCGATATTTGTTGAGGATTCATCTGCTGCTGCTGCTGCTGCTGCTGCTGCTGCTGCATACTCATTTGCTGCTGCGGGTTAGGCATTTGAGGAGCCGCAAGCTGCGGTTGCTGTTGCTGGGCTTGAGGCATCATGTACATGCCGTTCTGGGGTTGGTAGGGAACGTACGACATTTCCCGGGCGAGGGCCTCAGGGAGAGGTCCATCAATGGGCGCCAGCTAGCATGAACTTACAAACAGCACGCGATCACACGCAAGTCACCGTAGGAGATCTAACGATTGCTGCAGGTAAGCCTGCAGTCGGTACTGGAATGATCTCTTCTTTGCCCTCTGCTATATCAGGCATGTGTGCAGGAGGTCCACGCTTGCCTGAGCAAAGTTGCTCGTATCAAAAGAGCACACAAAGAACAAAATCAATTCAACCTTTGCCGAAGTTTTGGTACTTGAAGGGCGAGTTCTGCTTTATCTGATTCTCGAGATATCTAACTTTTCCCTGAATACCAGTCATTGATTTCTGTTACAAATAAAAGATTGATACCTCTGCTATTGCCCTTTTCTTCTCTTCATCCCTCCTTCGTTCTTCTGAATTGATCAACTGCTGTTGAAGTTCCATGACTCGTTTATCTATTTGAGCACTCGCACTTTGCTGAAAGTGATGGTTCAACTGAAAGATTGCAAAGGAGAAGCTCAATCTTACCTGTGTCGTAAGATCCATCACTCTTCTTTCCAAAGATCTCAAAGCATTCTCAGCCTGTACAAGGTTTAAAACAACGAATTCGGGAACCACCCATAGAAGCAACCTCTATTCTCTGCGTTTCTTCTTGTTTCTTCTCCATTTTGAGACTTTGTATTTGCTTTTCATACATGTCATTTTTGCGTGCATCTCCTTGTTGATTTCCATAAGTAGAAGCTGCAGAAGTTGATGTTTGCAGGTATCGAATTCTGCTGCATGTATAAGTGCAATTGCTTCAGAACACTCGTTACCGACTTGTCCTCAAGTTCTCTATTCCGTTCTTCAACATCTGTGCGGTTGGCCTTGAGTTTCTTCAGTTCCTCTTCGAGCTGCTTTCTTTCACGCTCTGAGTCCTAAATCGTGAAGTCAGCTTTTTCTATGCTTTGCCCGCACTAAAACAGTGTTGTACATCAAGTTTTGACCGAACTCTTTCAATCTCTCGCGTCTGCATCTCATACAACGCCCTATCCACGTTATTGATTGCGGCATCAACCTGGAACCAACAAAATCTCACAGGATTTACACCTTAGATTATAGCAATACCGAAGAACTCAACGGTGTGTGAGAGCTTTGATCACTGGAAACTGGTACAGGAGCAGCACTTCGCTTTTGTAAAGCAGACCGTTGATCGAAAGACTGGCTCAATCCTATGGAAAACCCTGTTTCAAACCATCAAAAGCACACGGATATGGAACTCGTTTGTCCTTACCTTGTTTGAAAGTGTTCTTCGTATCATGACGCTGTGTAAATGAAGAAGACGAGTTTTCATACATCGAAGTAGTATCTTGCGATGTGAACTGAGGTCGGACCTCATGGTTTGCTCTGCCAGAAAACGAATGGGGTCGGGCATGGTTCTCAATGGCGTTTTCCCATTTGTCCTTGAGATCTCGGGATGACGGTGATTGCGATTTGTTCTCAGACATCGGTTCAATCTTGAAATCTGCTTCCTCGTTGACCTGAAAGCCAATGCTCAGGTCAAGTGCAGCTCAGGTGTGCCAAAGCAAGGAAATTCAAAGAGTCTGAAAATAACCACCTTGGAGGCTTCAGTTGTTTTCTGGACCTCGTTGGATTTGGTGTCGATGGAATGGTTCACGCTGGAAGATGGAATTGTGCTGCTGGAAGACTGAATGCTCGAAGAGTTGCTAACAGATCCACTCCCTCTGGTCCATTGTCTGGACCAGCCCCAATCAACCGCCGTTTCTCATTCTTAGTCGGTTGCCGAAGCAATTCAACGTCGAAGTAGGTGCTTTTTTCCTTGAATCATTTTGTCAAGAGAATTCATAAGTAATCATAGTTGTACCTGTACTGCATTTGAATTCAAAGCTACTCCGCCGCGTAAAAATCCTAATCTGCAATAGGAGCCAATCGGACCAGGGATCATGGTTCGGAGAATGGATAGGGGTTTGCCAATAACCTGAATATACAAGTCAAACGTCAATGCTGCGAATAAGTTCGCTTGAAAATACATCGACGTTTCCAACTCGAACGACCATGTCTCCAGCTTTGACCATTCCTGTCCATCATTCAGTACCAGCAGTCAATGCACAAGAGATTCAACCAGTCCTCTCAGCAGACCCTCCTTCTATTAAAGCTTTGACGGTGACTCGGACAAACCCGGAAGGGTCTTCTTCCTCAACAAATAAGATTCCAACTCCTGTGAATCAGACGAGCTTGTCAGATCAACCTGTAGGTTTCGATCAAAATCAAAGTGAGAACCAGCTTGATTCTCCTTTGAGTCCTGTGACACCGATGGGGACCAAGAGCTTCTTTTGGCTTGTGAGGTGGAGCTTGAGGCATGCTGATGGTTCGGCATGGATCGTAATGCAGGAACATGTATCATCTTTGCTCAACTTGCAAGATTCAGTAAAGACCAGCTATAACACAATTAATATCAAACAAAGAACCCTTTTCAATTGCAACTCACCTGTCGGATGAATTACAGGCAAAATTTGTCTGATCAAGAAGAGCTTAAGGGCAGCCAATTGGCATGTCCACAGCAAGTGAGTCACGACAAAAATAGGCCCTGTAATTGCCTTCCTGATATTATTAAATCAGACGTGGAAGGAGGAAAAATTGAATAGCCAAAGCAACGCGATTATCTGCAAGTTGTGAACATCATGTGCTTCTGAGTATGACACATCAACTACTGGAATACAGTTTTTAAATCAGGTTCAGTCTGGAATCGCAGTCATGCAGCGGAATCAATCTGGTGGCAGAGAATCAAATATTGAATGAGGATTTTTTTCACCAGACTGATGGAAATTTGAATGCGATAGTGGAGTGGCATGTAAGCGAATGACTGGGGCGGGGTGACTGTGGGATGAAAATGTAGGAAGTGGAGGGGAACTTGGGAAGAATGAGAACAAGAGCAGACGTATCCGGAGCAAGAGACAGAACAGCTTTCATGAGCGCCGACGATGCGCTAGGGCGCCCATAGAGTGCATGCTAGTGGCGCTACTGCAAGAAGAGATCGCGCCGGCAGATCGGTTCCCGGTGGGGGTGGGGGTAGTTGTAATAAAGGGTGGGGCAGCATATCAGGTGGGTGGGCTCAGGAAGTGTGACTTTTGGGTCCGGTACTTCTGCCCAGAAATAAAACCAAAAAGAAGGGGTGGGTAATTGTTTTCTGTAGTGAACAGAAATACACTAGGGTGGATGGAATATGGGGTGGGGTGTAGTTTTCTCTCTCGTACCCAGGGGTGGGTTTACGCTTGGGTGGGTGGATCAAGACCGGGCCTAGAAACTACCTGCTTCCAAACCAACAGGGGTGGGTCAGGAACTCATGAAAGAAGGGGTAGATTTACAGGGTGTCATCGTTGTGGGGTCCGTCACAGATGAGGGTGGTGGAGGAGGGGTACGGTACTCCCCAGTGTTTGAAGTCAAATACACTTTTTGAGGCCTGAAATGAAGCTAGGCCGGTGGGGTGGGTTTGTTCAAACTTGTACCCCACCCTCCATTTACCCTCTAATCTAGGGGTCCTTGTCGTTGCCAATCTCAGAGTCAGACTACCCTACCCCTAGGGCAGTGGCGGCCGCGAACCCCCCGCCGTGAGCGGCGCCCGGACCGACCGTCAGGTGTCGTGGATCACCCCTCTCATGCCCGTCTTACACAGGGGTACTCTGACGATGTTTTCAACTAGCCCCTGGCTGAGGCGGCCCGGCACTGCATGTGCCTGAGGGCGGCCGGGCGCCGCGGCCCGCCCGGCTCCGGCC
>NW_005434475.1:75774-78909 GCF_000315625.1 Guillardia theta CCMP2712
CATACTTGGCATATGGTTGCTCCTGAAGCGAGCGTGGACTCGGGAGCGGCCCGAAGGGCCCCGGCCACCGAACTTACCGGGACTACGAGAGCCCAGCGGGCCAGCCCCCGAGCTGCCCCGGGCCAGCCTTGGCACCGCAACCGGCGAGCACCCGGCCCCCGAGCCCCGGGGCCCCCGGCCCCGGAACCCGGGCGCGGCGTAGGGAAGTCCGACCGTGTCCCTGGGCCACCGGGGCCGCATCCGGGCCCCTGCTGAGGGTACCGGGCCCAGGCCAGCCGCCGCGCGGACCCGGTCACACAGTGGGCCCGGCCGCCGACTCAGTAGCCAGGCTAGCCTCGGAGCCTGCGGCTGGCAAAGTCATGAAGACAGCGCCCGCCTCAGAGGTTCACATAAACGACTGCAATGTTGCGGTCTGGTGTGTCAGCGATGCTGGCGATGGTGCTGGGCTGGGCGATGATGGACAGGACGTGGGGGTTCATGGGAGCAAGCCATCTTCCAGTCAGCGTCATGAGAGCGAGCCATCTCCCAGTCAGCAGTGGCTGCTCATCGTTCTGCAGCATATCGCATGCTCAATCAAGTTTGGGTTCACAGCCTCGGAGCAGAGGGAGAGGGTTACTGGGCAGCCGCATGACAAGCTTGGAGGCGAACAATCTGAAGAGAGAGCTTCTGGATGCCGTCGCGAAGTTCAAGGAGCTTCAAGACCGTGATGGTAAGGTCTCTGTTGATTTTGGAGTGCGGGGAGGGGAGTTGGATTCCAAGTCAAGGGCCCCACGAAATCTAGCCGAGGACGGAGGGTTTTACAAGATTTCCAAGGACGTAGGAGAAGCTGCGGACAAGATCTTTTCTATCGTCGAAGAGCTCGGGAGGGTCAACCCGAACCCCGAGGCAACAAAACACTTTGGGACAGATCAGGGCAAAGACTGCAAGCTCCATGGAAGGTGGTGCTTGCTTTTCACCACGGCAGCGGACGCAACTTTCAGCACCAAGTCGAAGAGAGGAGATGCGAGAGCTTCGAACGAGGTCGATGCTGTGGCGGGGAAAGTCATGAACATCATCGAGTTCTCTCCTCGTCCTGACGGGAGCAAACCTGCTGTCTCCAAACTCCAGGTACGTCTTCGTGCCATGGCTCTGTCTCCGACGAGGGTCGGCCTTCAGTTCAAGTACGTCAAGGCGAGTCTGCAAAGGCTCTTTGGCTTCGAGCTCCCGGGACGGGGGCTCCCACTCTGGTTTCCTGTGCCCGGGCCAACGTTGACACGCCTCCTATTCTTCTTCCGCAAGGTGAAGGACGTTCCCAAGGCCTTCTTCGACGTGATCTACCTCGACGACCAGCTCAGAATCCATCGGACGGGGGAGGGGAATTTGTTTGTTCAGGTCCGGCCTGACTGGAAGGAAGGGATGGCCATTACTATGAGATGACCCGCCTAAAATGGCGCGTTTGTGTAACTTTTTCGGCATCACAATGAATTTTTGCCCTTTACTTTCCAGCTTGCTTTGCCTCATCAAGTGCTTGTGATACCCACCCACGGAAAGAGACAGGAGCAGTCCCTGTCACCTTCAGCACGTTGTCGTTGTACACGTCGAACCCTCCTGCTCTCAGGAACCGCCACAGGGACCTGAAACAAGTCCAAGCGTGAGCTGTAAAAGCACACCGGCTGTTGTCATCAGCACCTGTAGTCTTGACTTGCTGGCAGTTCTTGTTCAACATATTCCACTGGCTTCCCCATCAACTGCAGGAGAGTCACTTTCAACCCCGCATCTCCTCAGCCACCTCAGTCAACAAGTTCTGCATGTCGACCGCCCCGAGGCAGTTCTCCTGCCTTCAGCATCAACAGCCTTGTCTCACACAACCTTCACCCACAGCTGGCCCGGTGATGTCCAGAACTTTTCCATCCCACTGCAGCAACAGCATCAGGGCCTTTGGTTTCGGTTTCTCCCTACAGCCTTTTGAACCACCTCGTGGTGCGTCAGGGCACGCGCGGAGACGTTCCCTATGTCGGTCAAGCTGATCCAGTTGACCTTGGCTGACTTTCCGAGGGGAGAGGAGAAACGCGAGTGTTGCAGGATACCAGGCTGGTGGAGCAAGTGAGGGGGAGGAAGAGGGGGGGGATGGATGGCAAGGTCGAGGAGGCAAGGAGGGAAAGGGAGGCAGGGAAGAGAAGGCAGGGGAGAAGACGAGGCAAGGGGGAGGAGGTGGAGAACGACGGAGTTGAGTTGAAGGGGGGGGGCGGAGAGAGAGATGAAGAAGGTAAATTTCGAGCTCGACCAAGTCGTAGTTGAAGTTTGTGAAGAATGAAGTTGGACGGATGGAGGTAACAATCAGCCCGATGCTTTTGATGTGCTCCTCGCATGCTACATGTGAATTTCCCAGTGGACCCTGGCAAGAAGCAGAGAGGCGTGAGTTGAGACGAGGATAGAGAGCGAGAGGTGGGGGATGAAAGAGGAGGGTAAACCTGGTCCTCAAGGAAAGGTGTTGACATTGAGTCGATTCCAAGGGAAGAAATTCTCACGATCTACAAGAGCAGAGTCAACGTTCTCATCCGACTTTTCTCCGCGTGTCTCTTCATGTCAGTGGGATCAGCGTTAGTTCGTCAACTCAGCATACCAACTTCACTCCGCAGGCTTTCGCTACGTCGGCTATGCCATTCCCTACCGACACCTGAGCCCATTCCATGAGCAGCTGCCTCCTCCCCCAAGACCTGGGGCAGCTCTACACCATCTGCTCGGCAGGCAGCGCTTGTGGGAGGGCGACGAAGACTCGCTGCACATCTCTGAAAGCTTCCACCAAGCTGGAGGGGTTGCAGCTGTCAGCTTCAAACCTGCAGCACCAGCGGTCAGCCCTGGCTCTACTCTCACTTGTCAAACTCACAACTTGACGCCTGGTAAGCCGCCGAGAGCTCTGGCCTTGCTCGAGTTGACGTCCCTCGTGATGACGCTGCATGGCGGTCAAAGCTGCCTCAGCATACCCTGAATTCCCTACCGGATCTCCGACGGAGCAGAAGCATCTTTACTATCTACAAGCTTGGACAAGCAGCTCACCACGCACGAGCCGCAATTCCCCGTCGCGTTCACAATCTGTCAGCTCATTCAACATGTGCTAGCAGATGTCTGCTTGACTTCACCGCAAGCGCTTGTCCT
>NW_005434475.1:79153-80587 GCF_000315625.1 Guillardia theta CCMP2712
AAATTTAGATCTTGATGCTGAGTTCATGGTCGAGGTCGAGGACGAGGACGAGGACGAGGGCGAGGGAGAGGGAGAGGGAGAGGGAGAGGGAGAGGGAGAGGGAGAGAGGGGAAGGAGGAGAGCATAGGAGGCTTCCAGTGAGGTGAGGAGAATAGGAGGCTCTGATGAATGGGAATAGGAGGTGATTAAGGTGGTTTGATACGGAGGTTGAGAGATGTGGAAGTAAAGAGCTAGAAGGTAGTGCACAGAAGAGACGAGAGCAGTGCAGTGGAGCAGACGGTGAGTAGAACATAGTTGTGAGATGGAAAGAAAGGCACATCGAGTTGTACGATGGTGAAGTGAGGGCTGTGGTGTGCATGCCATGTAGAGAAAGATGGAGTTGTTGTAGGATCTGTTAGCTTGACTCACTGCTTTCAGATGGCCCTTCATGGTAGAGGAGAGTAACTAGCACTTGATTCAAGTCCTGCTAAACCTGCCTTCGTTGTGATGTCGGAGCGAACTGCCGAGACCTCGCAGAGGCTGGGACACGGCGCCCAGCATGCGGCGATTCTACTGCAGAAGGAGAATCTCAAGATGAAGTACGAGAACAACGAGCAGGAGCAGAGGATTACACGGCTGACAACACAGGCGAAGAAGCTTGAAGAAGAGATCAAAGTGAAGGAAAAGAAGCAAGGAGCCGCGCCTCGAGTCGGGAAGGGCGACAGAAAGAGTGTGATGGCTGAGCTGGAGGAGAAGATCCGAGCTGTGGAGAAGAAGAATGAGGGGATGAAACGCACGATTCTCCTCACTCTTCATTCCTCCGACGGCGGGAGGGCGGGAGGGAGGGGGAGCAGGGGGGAGAGAGGCAGCCCGTCTGTGCGGTTCGACTCGAAGCCCTCGCTGTTGGATGGAGTGAGTGATGAGGAGCAGAGGAAGGTGATTGATACTCTCAGGGTGGAGCTCGAACACTGCACACAGAGGTTGCATGCGATCCGAAGCAGCTTGTCAGGTTCCTCCACCGCTGCAATGATGAAAGAGAAAGAGAACTTGGTTTCTTCCCTAGAGGAAGTGAAGCAGAAGGGAAAGGAGGTAGCGGCCAAGGTCACGATCCTAGAGAGCAGGCAGGAGAGAACGATCGCGGCGTTCAAGGATGAGCAGGATAAGCACGACAAGATGGTGGAGGAGCTGGAGGAGCTAAAGTCACAGCTGCGGGAGCAGCAGGATGCTGTGCAGCTCCTATGGCGCGAGAAGAATCTCTTGGAACTGCAGGTGTCAGATGCCGGAGCGATGGAGAAGGGGCTGGAGGAAGTGAGGAGGGAGGTGGCGAAGCTGGAGGAGGAGAATGAGCAGCTGCGATCGAGAGCGTTCAACGCAGGATCGGTCAAGGTGACGGTCAGGATGAAGGCCGGGACATTCCGTGCCCTGTCGGAGGAGAATGCGAGGCTGAAGCAGCAG
>NW_005434474.1:0-961 GCF_000315625.1 Guillardia theta CCMP2712
TCGAGCGCGGTGGTGAGGAGCGACCTGAGGGTTGGAGCCGAAAATAACGGCGCCTGCCGAAAATAACGGCGCCTGCCGAAAATAACGGCGCCTGCCGAAAATAACGGCGCCTGCCGAAAATAACGGCGCCTGCCGAAAATAACGGCGCCTGCCGAAAATAACGGCGCCTGCCGAAAATAACGGCGCCTGCCGAAAATAACGGCGCCTGCCGAAAATAACGGCGCCTCTGCCGAAAATAACGGCGCCTGCCGAAAATCACGGCGCCTGCAAAAAATAACGGCGCCTGCCGAAAATAACGGCGCCTGCCGAAAATAACGGCGCCTGCCGAAAATAACGGCGCCTGCCGAAAATAACGGCGCCTCCTAAACCCTAAACCCTAAACCCTAAACCCTAAACCCTAAACCCTAAACCCTATTATTATTATTATTATGTGAGTTTATTAGAATGCTAGAATGTTGCTCGGCCTCGTTGTGGGCTTGTGCAATTGGATCCTAGTCTAAAGAGGCGCTCGAGCACTGGGAGTACACGGCCTACAATGCGAACCCTGCTTCTGAGGCGTCTTTCTACTCTCTACTTCTGCTGTCTTCTCTTGGCTTCCTCAGCCTCAGTCAGGAGAGTTGCCTCTCCTCACCTTGGCCTTCGGTCACCACCTACTCTACCTCCATTCAGCTTCCTCAGCCTCAGTCAGAAGAGTTGCCTCTCCTCACCTTGGCCTTCGGTCGCCACCTACTCGCCCTAAACCCTAAACCCTAAACCCTAAAACCCTAACAGGGATCTCGTGACCTGGCAGTTCGGCCCGACTTGGCTGGCCCCTATGGCAGCCGTGCTTCTGCTCTGCTCCCTCCTCTGGTATATACTTCAGTGGTCTTCCCCGGCCTCAGCCAGTGGAGTTTCCTCCGCCGGCCTTGGCCTGGGTCGTCCGTGCTTTACTTGTGTTGCTTCCTCGGCCCCGACACACCTT
>NW_005434474.1:1205-1351 GCF_000315625.1 Guillardia theta CCMP2712
TTGGGGCCCACAGCTCCGCTCCGCCTCTTGTCCACCTCTAAGACTTGACTCGAGCTTCAAGCACGCGAGGGGCCTGCACCGGCCTCCTCCTCCACGCCCTCGCCCTCCTCAGCCTCCATGTCGACTTCCTCCCTCATCATCAGCCG
>NW_005434474.1:1800-25297 GCF_000315625.1 Guillardia theta CCMP2712
GCCCTGACGGTGACGCTGCTTCCATGATGATCCTGTCGATGTCGCTGAGCTCCAGCCATCCAGCGCCTTGCTGCTGCCCTTGGGGCTCTTGGGCTTGCTCCTCGCTGCTCGGGCTCCTCTCCTCCTCATGCTGAGGGTTGAGCTTAAAACCCACCGCTTCCAGCTTGACTTCCAGGATCCCTTCCAAGTAGAAGGGCATGTCGTCCATCAAGCGTCGAGCCTCTGCCTTGGTCGCCAGGGAGAGAGCTATCAGGCTCCCATCCCAGCTGAGCGTGTCACGATCCTCCTCGACCTCGACGCTGACCAGCTTGAGATTCATTCTTCTTGCTAACTCCAACATGGCTCGCTTGACTCTCGTGATCGATGTGTTACCTCCTCCGCACAGCGCTTCCATCTCCTTCCTCGAGAAGCGGCCTGTGCTCATGCTTGACCTCGACTTGATCTGTACTCTGAAGCTGCTGTGCCTAGCTTGGTCTCTGTCACGAAGTACCTTCCTCTGCTTAGCGATCTTTCCCCTCGGCACGAAAGTGTCTGCTGTGAGCTCGACTGCAAACGTCTCTCTGAGCTTGGCGTCGTCGCTGATGAGGGTGAGATGCACCCCCTCCATCGCCTCGCTCTCTCTGAACGAGGCCAACGTCTGCTCGCAGCTGGTCAACGTCGGGCATGTTAGTACCCATTCCACTTCTCGCAGCTGCAGAGCTCCAGTGCTTGCTCCAACAGCAACATACGTCTTCGGGCTCGGCCCCTTGCGACCTCTCTGCCCAGGACTCTGCACGAGCATGCCAGCAAGCGGTTGTACCTCTGCGGCTGCAAGAGATTGCGAGACCAGCTGAAATCGATAAATCTGAGCGATCTCGGCCGTCGACATTCCTCCAAGAGCTAAGAGCTGTGATAGCTCGGCAAGGCTCCCTCCCTTGCCCCAAGGTCCTCGCTTGGCTCGAAGCTTGAACGACCGGTCATGTGCAATGCTCACCTCTGTGGCTCGGAACGGTCTGCCGTCTATGCAGTATTCTCTCCTGCCTTCCCATAGCTCCATGGCTGCTTCATTCCGAAGGAAGGAGACGGTGACTGAGATGTCGTCTGCTCGTGCTATCTCAGGTCTGTAAGGTGCTTTCCACATGATGGCCTTGTCGACTCCATCGACTGAGTCTACGATGAGACCCAGCTCCATAAGCTTCGATTTCAACTTTTCTTCTTGTCGAACAAACATCGAGGAAATCCCTAGGAGAGTCATGGAGATGAAGGAGGTCCCCTCGGTGCCTTCGGTGCCGATGTATGTCTCGACATTCTGTTTCTTGGCCTCCTCCATCTGTTGAATAAACCATGCTCTCAACTCTGAGCTCCATGCGCTCAGAGAGTCTTCAAACAGGTCGCGTCTTGCCTGCCGACATGTCGAGCGGATGGCTTCAGCGATAGCGTCGGGAGTGCATCCCCCCTCAGCTCTGCAAGCATAAGCTGTCCGACTATTCGGATAACGCTTGGTGAAGCTCTTCACCTTCTCGACGAGGTCGGCGGCCTCCTCGACGTGGCCTCCAGAGCGCTCTGCCTGCGTGTATTGGCATGATCTCCGATACAGCAGGTTGCGAACGCTCTCATCATACTGTAGTACCATGCTTAGAAAGCTTTTTGAACGATACAAACCTCTTGCTCGCAGCTTCCACCGGTCCCCTTGCGCTCTCCCTACGCGCCGCAGGGCAGCATGCTCTTACTAAGGGCCGGCTGCTCTTACTAAGGGCCGGCTCCTCTTACTAAGGGCCGGCTCCTAAACCCTAAACCCTAAACCCTACACCCTAAACCCTAAACCCTAAACCCTAAACCCTAAACCCTAAACCCTAAACCCTGTCCCAGGGTCCTCTCTTGGCTCGAATCTTGAAGGATCGATCGTGCACGATGCTCACATGTACGGCAGCGAATGCTCGACCATCGATCGGAAGTTGAAGTCCTCTCTTCCCTGCCAGAGCTTCTCCGCTTGTGCATTGCGGAGGAAGGAAACAGTCACCGGGATCTCATCAGCACTCGCTATCTCGGGTCTATACGGAGCCGCTTCCACATGATCGCTTTACTCTCTTGCACTGAGTCTACGATCAGTCCGATCTCTTCGAATTTCTTCTTCAACTTCTCTTCATGGTTGACAAGGAAGTCACCTCGTTGCCTGCTGAGGCGGTGTATGTCTCGACCTTCTGCTTCTTGACTGTTAGGAAAACGCTTCGCGAAGCTCTTTATCCTCTCGACCAGGTCAGCTTCGAGGACCGAGGCATCCACAAGCTCGCCGGGCCTGCGTGTATTGGCATGATTTCCGATACAGCATGTTGCGAACACTTTCATCATACTGAAGAACCATACTGAAAAAGCTATTGAAACTATACAAACCTCTTGCTCGCAGCTTCCTTCGCGCCCTGGCGGCTTCCCCCGGCTACAGAGCGCGTGCAGCCATGATGCCTGGAATACCCGGCGCTCTAAACCCTAACCCTAAACCACTTTCAGCTTCTCCTCTTGGTTGACATACACCGAAGATATCCCCAGGAGAGTCATGGAGATGAAGGAAGTCACCTCGTTGCCTGCTGTTGCGGTGTATGTCTAGACCTTCTGCTTCTTGGCTTCCTCCATTCTTGTAGAAGCTCAAGTCGTGCCTGCTGACACGTCGAGCGGCCCTCTGCGATAGCGTCGGGGGTGCATCCCTCCACAGCTTCATGAATCTCGACCAGATCAGCTTTCGACCAGATCAGCTTCCGACGGAGGACCAAGGCATCCACAAGCTCGCCCTGCGTGTATTGGCATGACTCTGGCCGATGACGATCTCTTGCTTGCAGCTTCCTTGGCGCCCTCGCCCGGCGGCTTCCCCTACACCTGGCGTGGAGCCATTGAGTGCCTGAAATAACCGGGCGCCTCACTCGAAGTTTCCCGGCGAGTAGAAGCGCCGAGATCGGCTTGCCAGGCCCATCAACCTCCTCCTCTGAGGGTCGCGGCCGGGCCCTGCTGCCAGGCCCTGACGGCAACGCTGCTAAGTTCCATGCCGGTGACCTAGGCTCCGTCTTCCATCAGAGTCAGGCGTCGAGCCTCTTCTTTAGTCGCTACGGAGAGAGATGTCAGGCTCCCACCTGGCGGCCGGCGCACAGTCCTAAATCCTAAACTCTAAATCTTGGAGTCCACGGGCCACTGAGTGCCGGGCCGAGTTCGACCCACTGTCATGTGTCGCTTCAAGTTTAGTTCAATTAGGCTTTACACCAAACTAAACCATGGGTCCCAACCTGCGCCTTGCGATCCGGCCGTCGCCATATAATGCACCAGTGCCCCTATCTCCTTCTTTCATAGACCCCCTACCCTCCGACTCACTCCTTCACCACCCACCCTACTGCCTACCAACGAGCCCCCTACTCGTGAGTACCATGAAAAGAATAACAATAATGTGGGGACGTGGAGCATGCCAGGGTGGACAAGGACAGGGGTGGGGGTTATGTGATGAAGGACCGGTGGTATAGGATGTCTTGGATCTTGAGATCAACAAGAGGGGGTGGTGAAGATTGAACAGGCAAACAAGGGGTGGTGGAGAAGCGACCGCCAGGTGCGCGAGGCGAGGATGGTTGGTGTGCCGGAGAATGGCATCGATGCCTCGGAGAGAGGAGGAGAGGAGGGGGGCTAAGAACACGTGAGACGGGCTGTTAGAGCATGATTCCAAACTTGTGCATGCTTCAGGATTTGATCTGATGTAACTGGCAGCAATGAATAACTGGATCGTGCTTTTGAGCTTGCTGATATGCTCGCAACACACCGCAAACGGGAATTATCTGAACGAGGTGAACCTTCTTCAAGAGCGAAACGATTGTCTGTTGAACAATGGCTACCATAGTGGTCAGTCCAAGGAAATCAGGTTTCTGTCAACCCAGGAACTGTCACGAAATGTGATCCAACCATGGTACAGTATGAGTCACATCATGTTGGAAGCTTGTCTCGCTAACTGAAATTCCTCAGGATTATTTTCCTTATAAAGCAACAGTGAACTTTGCTAAATTCAAGATCGAGTATTTCAAGACGTACAAGGTAGATATCGTAGTTCGAGCCGGCTAATTGTTGCCCTCTTATCCAAACTCGCAAGGTTGTGACCAACACTCAAGCTAACCTCAAGTATGTCCTGTATCAATCTGGATGCCCCAAGTACCTGTTCAGTTGCTTAGAAACTCAAGCCTGACGCTAACGCAGGCCTCCTGCTGCCGACGCTAATGTTTGAATGCCTAAACCCTTAGCTTGCTGTTGTAAGTAAATCATGTGCAGGATGTTGCTGGAGCCTTTCAAATCCCTTTGAGTAGAGTGTATGTGGATTCATCGACCTACTTCGGAGATTTGGAGCTCATGGGTATTGCATGAAATTCTTGTATCTCAATGCATGTGATGCTTTGGATGAAGGTGAACGACTTGCAATCCGACTTGTCAATGGCGAGTACACGGACAACCCCTGCATGTGGAGACAGGTGCTGGGTCGCATTCGGTTTCCATCAATCTGATATGATTGTATGACAGCTCGATTCAAAGTGGACTGTCAATTTGCCTTATGGAGAGCTATGGACGTCTGCTTCAGGGTTCGATCTTGGTGCGTCGCCTGTGGTCGTGAGCTGATTCTCGCTTTGTCAAGATTCTACTCGCTCGACAACACTACGCTCGTCGCATTGACATCTGCAAACAAACTCAACTTGCAAGCGTCTTTTTGCACCGACCCTTCCAACAAACCGGCAAGTCTTCCAAATATTTGAATGTTTCTAGATGACAGAGAACCAGAATCCCATCGTCGTGAGCGACATTTACGAAACAACGTACTACGCAGCAAGTAATCGAATCCCTTGCTACGCAACGTTTGTCAAATTGAAATGGTGAATTCTCTTGGAAACAGATGAATGGATCAAGTTTTTTGCAGCATTCTTCAACAGGGAGATGTCGGTGCAAAGCTTTGCTGATGCAGTCCGTCAAAGGTTGTTGTTTCTCCGTCATATCCTCTACTGAGCTTCTCCAGATGGGTCTGCAATTCCAAAGCAGTTCAAACCCAATCGGTTCAGAAGAAGATGCTCTTTCTCTATTATTGGACCACATTCTACAACAACAGTAATCCAGCATGGATTACCTACAAAGGCTGGGAAGTGAAATCATGCAAAGAAGGTAGGATTTTTATCAAGGAATCACAACTGACTGGTGTTTCAGAATATCGTTATTGTGAATTGTTTCAGGCTGCTGGAGTGATTCCAATCAACAATGATACCTCTACTCTGCCGGTGGATTCATCGCTCCTGTGAAAGTCCCAACTGCCTATTGATGATTTTAAGTAGGTTGCTAATGCTGTCACCAAGATTGCTGGTCAGGATTACCAGGCTGTACCAGATCAGTCAATCATCCAATACGCGAAAGAAGCAGATATCATTTTATTCATGAACCCCTGGTATACCCGTATTTTCATGTGAACAGGCCTCTGATTTCCGATACTTCAGGTGTGACCCCACAGCCGGTAAGTTTGACTCAGAAAGAAGACAGCTGAAAAGGCACCCACTGCTTTGCCTGATCTTGTTGTTTGATAGGCACTCAGTGCGTTCAAGGATTCATAGATATTTTCAACAAGCTTTCGGTGACATTATCGAGCATAAGACTCTCTTACATTCTTCTGATAAGGATTGCTTCTAGGGAATCCCAGCGGTCAACAACAAGCAGGTGCTCAACGATTGAAGTTGGCTCGAGGCTTGTGGTGACTAGCAGACAGGTCTTCCATCTGTCTCGAGTCACTGACCCCATGGGAGGAACCAAAGAGGAATCCGGTGACTGACACTGATCAGCAGCAGCCTGTATCTGACATGCAGCGCAGAGGGACAGCTGCAACCGGATGCTCTTCTGAAGGACATCATCAAGGTCAGCCAAGGAGGTTTGCCCTCAACCGAACATCACCATAGCTGCAGATGGCCTACCCCAGACTCCTCCCCAACTACCAGTTCACGTTTGCTCTCAACTTGTATGACTCGATCAAGAATGGCAATCTTGACTGCACGGTGAGGATGGAGGGTTATTTCACTTGCTCTACTAGCCGCTCACGGTCCCTCTCAGTCTACCCCTTACGCCCTCGGATGTCCTGTTAGTGGCTCCGCACTTGCAGCTCAATGCAACAACCTCACCCATGTCTACGTGAGTCTTGGACCGGACGGTAGACCATGACACGTTTGTTGGTGAGGCGGCACTGAAAGTCTCCAACAGCATGCTTGAGCGGAGCCTCCCGAGCCTCTGAGACCCTCTCGCTCGCACTTGTGACTCTCATCAGCCTCCTCCTCATCAGAGTAGCCTAGAGGGAGGATGGTGAACAGCGAGGTAGGAGAGTCGATGAACTTCAAACACGCGGACTCGCGTTAGTTACAATGAAATATTCGAACCCTCAAAACTGTCGCTCCTAATGCTTCAACGCCAGCAAGAAAGACATGACGCATGCAAGGGCCGTGACAAGCATAGTAGAAGAGGGGCTGGACGCGGAGCTGAAAACAAGATCTGCGACCATCAGATGAGTACATCGCAAGCTGACCAGGCAAAAGTGTCACCTTCATTAGAAAGCTTCACCGTCGCACTCAAGTCTGTGCATTTCGCGATGAGTTCCTTGCCTGTCATGGGGCATCCAAGCTGCGTGGGGACATTCTAGCAACGATAATGATTGACAGTCACAGCAAAGAAAGGTCACCGCGCAGTCCAAAGAGCCAGACTTGACAGAGTCTAACAGATTCCTCATGAACACAAACTCATGCTTCGGCACTTTGTCAGGATACACGCTCTGTTGCGGGAGTTATAAAAGCGGGACGAGAGGGTCTGGACAAGCACCGACCTTAATGACATCCAAGAGCAAGGCATCAGGCTGCAGCTGTCCTCCAGCCAACCATTCAGTGCCACCCGATGGGTCAGCCTTCCTTCCAAAGTCGAAGACCTAAAAGCTTATCAGCATAAAGTTCGTCAATAAGCTTTGCAAAACCATTTTGTTATCTACGGCAGGGATGCCCTGGATGCAACTTTCAGTTTCGAATACGATTGAAAGCAAGCGCATTACTTTCAAGTTGTTGAAGAAAGAGACATATTCAGCAATACAATCGTATCCTGATGCAAGCGTTAGGAGAATTACTTCCTTAGCGAAAGTAATGAAAACCCGGCGTTGAGCAGCTGCAAAAAAGGGTAGGACAACAAGTCAGCAAAGTTTATCGTTCACGTGGGAAAGTCTCTCACAAAGAACTCTCGAGCACAATCACGTCAACATTCTTCGCAAACTCAATGAGCTTCGAGTTTTCAATCGCTTGGTATCCCTTGCCGTAAACACTTGGTGTCGAACCCTTCGAAGTCCTTTAGTCGCAAACTTCATTTCAAGTCATTCACCGCTAGTGCACTGGTGTCACTGTTGACTGCGATAGCTCCTGCGGCCTTGACAAGCTCGCAATATCGGGTATCTGAGATTTCTGTCAACTACAAACGATCAAACAACAACTCACAGGAGGTAGAAGGATCACAGGTCTTGACCTCCCATCCTTTGTAAGTGCCGTATGCCCTACAGACAAGAAAAACAAACTATCACAAGAAGAAATCCAAAGCAGACAAAGAGAGTTACGGGTATGCTTCTTTCCAATACGATACGAAAAGAACTCTCTTCTTGTCCTGGATGGACATTGCAAACTCGGAGCTGGTAACCCATCTGCAACATTGAATTCAGAACGAAAAAAAGCAACTGTACTGAATCCTGCACCTCTGTCGAGTAGTGTCAGCGAATTGGCCAACAATAGCCTCACGATTGAAGAAGACAGAAAAGTATTCGATCCATTCCCCTGCAACGAGTTATTCAAAAATCTGAACTTTGATTATCTGAATCTTCTAGGTGTTCACCAGCTGCATAAAAGTTATTTTCCGAGATATCGCTAACCATGATGGGATTCTGCAGGAGTGATTCAGTCACTTCATATGACAACAAATACATTCGATACCTTGCATACCAATCCAGTTGTACAGAACGAACCCTCGATTTTAAGGGCATTCAACGCTTCATTAGGTACTTGCACATCTATCTTCTTTTCAATATGCCAACCAAGACATTGTTTTGACTTACTTGGAGTGGTCGCATTATTATCTGTGTCTTTGAGATCACAATATCTGTGAGTTGAGATACGTGAGGAGACTAATTCCTGTCCGAAAAAGCCGAATCTACCCTAATGTGGACGAGCACCAATTGGTGAAGGGAGCATTCTTAGTCCATCCATCTGATACCTGAATGGACTGGTGTCAGTAAGATGAAATGACGAAACGAAAAGATATTCCTGTCTATGCAAACAAGGGCTTGAGCTGTACAGACCATTGATGATGCGCATTGACGATCTCTCACCTATCAATGTGCATGAGTGAAGGATGTCGTCACAACAACGCGGCTACCCATCAATTCCATGAATCCAAAGTATGTCGACGAGCTCATGTAAACCTTTGAAAGAGGGATTTCGAATACACCATCGATGTCCTGTTTCACTCCTCAGCTCATTTCTCAGGCGATCAAAAAGTCGACCTGGCCATCTGCTGCTGCAGGTCTGATCGCCAAACGCAATTCTCATGTCGAAACATGACAATCAATGAATGAAATACCTGCTACACCCTCGCTGATAGAGGACGTACTTCTTGTTCAAAACCTTGTTTTCAACGATCTGGCGAGCATCTCAACATTTGAAGAGAGTAGATGAATTTACCTTGTACGTATTCTTGTAGGTGATGCCATATTTGGCAAACAAGGGTGCAACCTTGTCCGGGAATTGATCCTAAGGCAAACTCAATCCAGAAGTGAAGAGACCGGGGTATGGGACTTACAACATTCTCGTTACAAGAGGAGACGGTTCCAACAGATACTTTGTAGCCGTTGTCGTATGTCCACTATGCATGAATTCACAACGAGACATTCACAATGTGACGATTTGACCTGATTGATAGAATTCCCTGCCGAAAGGGATATGGTTCCCACAAGGATTAAAGCAGCGAATCTCATTCTTGTTGCAGGAAACGTTTCAGTTCATGTCAGCATGATTTGGCACACTTGAATCGACAATCAAGACGTTTTGGCTCACTGTGATGCTCGGCTACTAAGCGTGTTTGCTGCTATTACACACTCACTCTCATGCATAGAAAAGTTTTTCTTGTTCTGCTCTGCTCTGCTCTGCTCTGCTCTGCTCTGCTCTGCTCTGTTCTGTTCTGTTCTGTTCTGCTCAATCAAGCAAGCAAGCATTTTTCTGACTTTCCTGTCCTCGTCAATCCATCTCCATTGGCGTGTTGATATCGCGCAAAAATCCATTTCGCTCCACCCTCCCTCCCACCCTCCCTACCTACCTACCTACCTACCTACCTACCTACCTACCTCCCTCCCCCTCCATGCCCTTTAGTTTATCGACCATCTCTCTCGGATCTGAGCTTTTAAATCCTCTGCTTCTCCCCCTCCCCCTCTTCTCTTCCTCTGCGCCTCCCGTCCTCTCCCTCTTGCGATGCGGCCATAGAATCACGCGTCAGCTGCCTATGACCTTCCTTGGACCCTGCTAGGACCTTCTAAACTCGAACTGGATCATATGCCCTATCTGTTGCTAGGACCGTCCATATACGTTCTCTAGGTCCCTGTCTCCTGTGTAATTGTAGGTGTAATTAAATTTCTATGACCTCTCTATGACCAATCTATGACCTGGAGTATGACCAAATATTTTTATAATGCACCGATCCTAAGACCAGTTTGGTATCAATAGAGCGGAATTCTTCATAATAAAAAAAACTCGGTGTAAAGGCCGTGGTCTACTACCCCACATCCTGATGGGTCATTTTTCATGGGGGAATAAAACCCCCTCCCCCCCACCCTTCCACGCTCTTCTTATCGCTTCAGGCCCCTTCCTCTCCTCCCCTTCTTGTTCTTTCTCCTCTTCTTCTCCTTGTCTATGCTCATACGTGTATGTATCTCCCTACCTCTACCTCTCCCCATCCTCTGTATCTCCTCGTCTTGTCCTATATACTAGGCTCATACGTATCTCCCTACCTCTTCCCATCCTCTGTATCTTTGTCTCTTTATCTAAGCTCATACTTGTCCTCCTGTTCTCCTCCATTATAATTTCCCTTTTCTCCTTCCGTTCCTCCCCTTCTCCTCCAAATGAATCTACCATTCCCCTTCTACTCATGTCCCTCATATCTTTCTAATCATTCTGCGTCTTCCATGAATACCATTCTGTAGACTTGGTTGTCATTTGTTGGTGGAGAATTGTTTGCTGCGTGCACTTTCTTTATCTTCTGGTTGCATCCCGAAAGTTCAGCACAGTCTATCGGCATCATCAATCAGCATTGTGAGTGCGTTGCTGGTGTGCATAATTGTGCGTCAGGTTGCCGAATCTGTCTCGGATCGATTCGTTTTTGTGACGCGATTTGTGATGATCGATATGTGATGCGCCAAACAGATATGAGATGTGTGACGGGATCAGAAAGACGTGTAAATATTTCAAAAAGACGTGCGTTAGAACATGTTGAACATTTACCTGTGAGAGGACGAGGGCTAAGGCTTCCAGCGGTGAACGAAGGGGTTAAGCGAACATTTACACATCTGACTTAATCGAAATTGCAAAATGCAGAGAATGTCAGAGATCAACTCTGAACATGTGCAACATCATACTCACGAGCCTGTCTTCTGATCACCGCAATCTTTTTCGTTTTGTCTAAAAGCAACTTGATCTCTTGAACTCCTTGAAATAAAAGAGCACATCAAAGTTATTGATCGCTCCTCCTTCCATGCTTGATGCCCACCGGACACCATAATCCATTCTTTCATACGAATGCTATTCCGAACATCGGTACTGCATACACCGCTGGGTGGAACTGGCAATAAAAGGGTCTAGATCGTATATAGCAGTTCTACCCCAGTGATAGATTTCGTGAGTTATCCAGTAGTTGAACACTCTCGCTGTCATGCACACTGTTTCTTTTCCGAAAAGAAACCTGCGAATCTGTTCAAGTACAGGTGAGAAGCAATTCTTTGGATGTTTGGGACATTTTATGGGATGTTTGGAACACTCATGTTCGGAACCTTCACGTCTGGAACATTCATCGGACTCATTTGATTTCGCAAGGCACATGACCGGAAATAATCCCGAGGGTTCAATCAAATTTTACAGCTGTACAGGCAAGATTTATTTCACCACGGACCAGGAGACAATCTTCAGGGGTCTCCTTCCCACGGGCCAGGAGACAATCTTCAGGGGTCTCCTTCCCACGGGCCAGGAGACAATCTTGAGGGGTCTCCTTCCCACGGACCAGGAGAGAGAACTGAGCTTCGCTTGCTATCAGATGCTCTGAACAAAACATCAACAGAGCGTCGCACGTCAACACGAGCAGTTGCATTGCAGTTGCATTGCAGTACCTCTCATCTTTTTCCTTTGGTCTACGCGAAGATCTCTGTTGGATACGCAAAAGATTAGATTTGTCGTTGGAATTTCAATTTGTGGCTGAGTGTTGCGCTTACATTTTCACATTTTGTATCCTGATCATTCATGCCCAAGTATGCTCTTGTTTGATAGGGAAAGGAATGAATATTCTCCCTTAAACTATCAGTGCCTTCGATATCAAGCAATGAAAATTCATCTCTGTCTGTGAAATAGTTCACAATGCTTGAGTTAGACCCTTGAGCCTTGCGAAGAGAGTCAAAAAGGATCGAAGGTTAGGCAAATAAAAGCTACTCGTGCTCCTCTCGACGTATTTGCTGCTGTAGAAGCTCTAAGTAATGTATTACTCACAATCGCAAGGAAAAATTTGGACAAACCTGGAATTCAAGGCTACCCGAATTGGGATTCCCATAATTCTGAAATCGAATTTCAGGCGAGATAAGATTCGATAAGACACGATCAACCTTTCAGAATCAAATATAATCGATCTTATCGGAGAAAGCCCAGTTCTATTTTTAGATGTATATGAATCCGTAGACATATCGCCCGTCATCTGATTTGTCTGCCTGTTCCCTTCAGGCAATCTCATATGCTTTGATGGATTTTTCTCATTGATGATATCATTTTTCAACTACCGTAGCACATGGGCATCTATGTCAGTGAACAAATCAAAACTTGAGCAGACGATATGCACACATCATAATACGAAAAAGTATTTTCTGGATTTCGTCTGCTCAATCGAAACCTGCAAACATCGCAAACATTTCAAAGTTTGCAGAAATATTTTGGTTGACTTGATGACTCAGTATACGTATGCGGAGCCGTGCTTGGCTTGACTGGCCCCTATCATATCATTTAGCACAATCGTCTGCCTGCAGACTTGAACTTTTCGACCTGTCTTCGGGCTCCGGTGATGACAAGTCCAGAAAGAGGTCCGGAACTGCAACAATTGATATCGAACTTGAAGTATCCTGTCTGATGGGGTAACCTTTCTGTGAAGTCTAGGCCTGCCGACATTGACTGCCTTGTCCCTGAGTTATGATTGTTCTCTGAACGCCTTGAGTCCATCTTACTCCTTCGCTCCTCCTTTGTTCGTGTGTTCGATTTCAACTGCAGCGAGCCGATCAATTCGAAGCTAAATCTTTTTGTTTTAATGTTCACCATGCGATTGTTTGTGCCCTTGTAAACAGCTGAACGAGTTGATGTGTCAGTTCAAAGGAAGACAACCCAGTCATTCTTGCCTGCGGAGGAACTCCAACACGGAGATTTCTTTTTGAACTCATTGAAAGATTTCAGGCCATTCAAGCCAAAATCCTGTCGAGCGTCAGCACGTGTCTAGGAAAAGGCACGTGTACGTCATGAGATGCTAGATCCCCCCAGCGCCTGGCCTTGGTGTAGGAGGTTGAGAGTGAATGTTGAAAACTCATGGCAGGTCCCCGGAGATGATTCAAAGTAGAACGAGACTCGAGAAGTCAACAGGAATGCATCCGATTCAATCGCCTGTCAGGTTGAAACCAAAACCAATCAGAACATTCAGAAAATGCTTTGATTCATCGAAAACTCGAAATCTTCTGCAATTCCATTGCTCAATTGACATTGGTCTTGAATACTTCCCCGCTCTTATCTGTCTGCTATGCCTCATCTTTGCTAACCTCCTGTCTTTTCAACTCGGAGAGTTGACCAGATATGGTCAGACTCGCTTCATGCAGGTCGCTTCCCTATCCCTAAGCAAACGCTACCATCATCATGTTGTCTGATACGATGACATGCATGTCGCCTCTACCTCCTCTTCTTTTTCTTGTTCTTCAAGTTTCCTCGTCTCCTCTCCTGTCTCCTTTCGTTTCTAGTTCCTCCTCTCCTCTCCTCGGAATCTTTCATCTCATTATTATTTGCAAGTTGAATCTTGTGTACACCACCCCTGCACAAGAGTAGCATAGGAGGCCACCCTACCCCTTGAATGACACTCCTGCTTCACCCCGGACCCTCGCAAATTCTCACAAAAAACTATGTTGATGACCCCTGGAAGGGTACCCCAACTCCTCTGCCATGAGCTCACGGCCTCCCCACCCCTTGCGGTTGACTGGCATCATCAGACTCCAGTACTCATCAGTTGTGTATCCACCAAGTTACTGGGGTCCGGTACTACCGTGAGGACCCGGTACTATACGGGGTGAGGACCCGGTACTACCGTGCGACTTTACCAGCGACAATGCACTTTGACAGTTGCAGAGATCCAGGACCGTCAGACGCAACGAGGAGAACGAGAACAAGAGAAGATCATCATAGAGGACACGAAGATTCAAGAACAAGAGAAGATCATCATAGAGGACAAGAAGATTCAAGAACAAGAGAAGATCATCATAGAGGACAAGAAGATTCAAGAACAAGAGAAGATCATCATCGGACTGGATGTTGGAAACAATCACGTTCCCTCTTCCAAAACGTCGCCTGCACAAGTAGGACAGGAGCTGGCAGACTTGAAGCAAGCCATCTTCTTGGCGAAAGAAGTTCCTAGCTCGGTTGCAGCAGCCATCGGCATCGCTGGGTTCATGAGCTGGTCGAACCTGACCATGCGCTCAACTGGCTAGCCCAGAAGTCGATGACACGAAGAAAAGCTTAGAGACGAAGATGCCTCTGATGCAGATGCAGATGGCTATACCATGGTAGATGGATGCAAAGAAGATGAGAAACAGGACCTGCAGTATCTTTCCGAGGAGGAAATTGCTTGCAGAAATATCGATGAAATCTTTTGGGCCGTAATGAAACGTGATGTCAGAACCGTCAAGCGTGCAGTTGAGAAGGTGGTGGATAGCGCGACATGCGATGCCTGCGGGAACACGTTGCTGATCCTTACAGCTCAAAGTGGATGCGCAGAGAAATAGTGTCGTTTCTGATCGAGTAGTGAGTATACATGACTTGGGCTCTGACAGACCCTGTGTGTTGAATGCATGTTTGCTCATTGCAGCGGATTCAACGTTAATGCTCAAACAGCTTTGCATTTCGCGTCACACCTTGCCCGTCCTCCAGATCGGATATTCGCAACGACTACGACATGACTGCAGAAGAAGGCGATTTGTCCAGAATGAGCTTCCCGGCTCTGCCCATTGCTGGTCTTACTACTGCCTCGCAGCTTCTGTTTCTTCTCGCCTCTCTTGATTGCGTGTAGTTTCCCTTGACTCTCGTGATCGTTCAGGAGACTTCAGTTCCACGAGCCAAGGGGGCTCGAGGTGAGAGCTCCTCAGATGGAAGCTCTTAGCTACGAGATTGAAGCTCTAAAAGATCTGTTGATGTTCTTGTTTGCAGAGCAACCAGGAGCGGCTCCGAAGTCACTGCTGGCACGTCAAAAAAAGGAACATGCCATCGGACTGGATGTTGGAAACAATCACGCGAACACTCTTTAAATCACAGCTAGCCTGGTACCAGTCACTCTTTTCACAGCTAGCCTGGTACCAGTCACTTTTACTCACAGCTAGCCTGGTACTAGTCACTCTTTACTCACAGCTAGCCTGGTACCACTGAGTCACTCTTTACTCACAGCTAGCCTGGTACCAGTCACTTTTACTCACAGCTAGCCTGGTACCAGTCACTCTTTACTCAACTCGAAAGTGGAGTGCATTTAGAGGTACGGTGCTATGGTAGTCTCCCTTCACAGATGGGGTGGGGTGGTACGCCAATGCAACCATGAGCTGCCAAAGTCGCAACGTCCTGGGGTCGTTTCTCCTTTTCAAAAGTATTCGTGCATATTTCAAATTTGATATGTGTATTTGAAAAAAGTCAAAGGACGATGAGACTGTTTTGCGTTTGCATGGCCAGGCAAGACCAAGCTGAAGATGCGAGGAAGAGACGAACAGCTGTTGCTCATGCTGTAGAGAGCAGAGACACGAAAACAACTGCACCCTCAAGGATATAGCAAAGAAAAAAGTAGGAAACCGACTTGCAGAAGGAGCAATGCAAAACTATGTTGCACGAGAAATAATGACAACACGTAGCAAAAGCAAACGATACAAAAAGGTCTAGTCATGAACATGATATCTGATTGAGGATGGAGTAGAATCGATCTTTAAGAGACGTAGAAGAATACTTGCCCGAAAAGCCAAGTCAGAGGTGAGGGTCCAAGCCCGGCAGAGGAGAAGAAAGCACTCAAAATAAAAAGCATGAGGACAAAGGGCTTTTAGATTGATTGTACGAGGTCGATGCTTGCCATGACACAACAACATGGATGAAACTGATGTTGATGCTCTTGAAAGGATCTTCATGTTCGCGTTCAGGCTACAGATCATCTTCGCGCTTGTCCTCTTACACTTGAATGACGTTCGAGGCTTCGTTGCAACATGTTGTTTCGGTTCTACCTCTTGGATTCGAAAGTCTCATATGCGTGCAGTCAATGGTCACCTTGGAAGACATTCAAGTCGCGTGACAGGTAGTGCGCTACATGTCTTAATCGCGCCAACCATGATTGAATCTCTTCGCGGCTCCTCAGGTCAGCAAACTTGCAGGTTGGCTTGTGGAAGCGGAGAGCCGCTGAGAGAGGTAAAGGCCTTGTCTTGACCCGCTTGAATGACGTCGAGGTGCATGGAGCAGGCGAGGGTCTCCTTCTGGGAGTGGGAGGCAGTCCGACAGAAAAGCGAGCCAGAAAGGTTGGAATTCCTCGCGCGAAAGCTCGGGCCAGTGGTGGACGCCATTCCACATCATGAGCTCCAACACCCCCTGGTAACTCCCTCGCGCCTCTGTCAAACTCGTCTCAAACATAACCATCAGAATTTGAAAAAGTCCAGCATTGGCGAAATTTTCCAGCACTTCGATCAAGACAAGTCTGGTCATATTTGCCAGTATGAGTTGGAAATCGCCTTGAAGAGCTTTCAGGTATGTTGAGGTGTGGAAGACCCACTTGTTCTGTTTGACATTCAGATGAAATTGTTGAAACTCCTATACAGTGAATGATGGCTTGTTCGAGAAGCTTTGACTTCCCGCTTTCTTGTGCAGATTTCCTTTGATGAAATGAGCGTGAAAGAAATCCTGTCTATCTGTGATTTGGACAAGGTAAGGAGGACCAGGGGGGACGAGCGAGAAGCTGAAGAATGACTTGCTGACAGGACGGTCGGGTGGACCTGAAAGATTTCAAACGAGCGGTTGCAAGGATGCGGACTTACACAAGGATGGTAAGGCAGACAATGCATGGGATGAAATGCCTCAATGGACCTGGTTCATGAGCGGGAGGAGGAGAACAAAGAGGGCCCAAGCCTGTCTTATGCTGCTTGCAGATCAAAGCTGAGGTTGACAAGGAGCTGCAAGAAGCACAACGTTCAAGACATCACGGGTAACTTCAGAATCTCTACACGCCTCCCTCTTGAGTTGTCTGCACGCCTCGTCTTAACACTGATGTTGGTTTCATTCTGTCCCTTCATCTTCTTCAGACCAGCTGAGCTCCAGCTGAACTCATTCCACGTGCAGGTCGACCTCGCACGAGGCTCTCCGACCTCCGAGCACAGACCTCAAGAGCTTCAGGTGCGGGGGGTTTAGGGTTTCGGGTGTCGCGGCAGGGAGGTGAGGTAGCGACAGGATCGCGATGCTGCAGGAGCTGAAGCACAAGTTGAGACTGGAGGATTCTTGATGAGGAAGAAGATTCCTGAACCGAGAGCTCCATGTGTGGGCACAAGTCAGCCTGATGATTCAGACCGGGAAATGTTGAGGGGTAAGGGAGGAGAGAGGAGGGAGCAGGTAATACTGCTTGTAATGTAGCTGTCTTTTTTCATAAATCTACACACGATACACATGAATACGATCATAAGGTCCTCTAGACACCTGCATTCTTCTCCTTTCCTCCTCTCTCAATTTTCCGACTGCATCTCTACCCTTGGTGCGCCCATAGGCGAGAACCCCTTCCGGAGATCAAATGGCTGGTCCTGCCAGCATCTTAGTGGACGATCATGTCAAGATGGAGAAGAAGTGCAGCAGGATGACATCATCACAAGAACAGATGGGAAACTAAGTCAACTCAACTCTCCCGATATTTCCTTCTCTCCCTTTCCTCGCTACGATGCTCACTATTCTCCCCACTGTCCAAACCTTTACCAGCCCTTCCCCTGTTCCCTCCCCTCTGCAACCATGTGCCTCCATTCCTTCTTCCCCTCCGCATCATCGCGTCCGCTTCCTCTCCGTCTCTCACACACCAGCGGCAGCTCCTCATCGCCTCATGAAGCTTTCGGCTGATCCTTCACACCACAAGCACAGGCAACATAGAGAAAAAAAGACGTCAAAATCGCGGCAAGTCAAGTTCCACCTGCTTCTCTCTCCGCGCCTTGTTCCTCTCGCTTTCGGGCGTCGGGGCCCAGGACCCCGCCAGCCCCTCCAGCACCCCCCGCGCGCTCTTGCGATCCTCAGGAGAGGCAGTCACCTCATGGTAGAAGCCGCCGTCAGCTGGGCGAGGAGGCGAGGTAGGGACACTGTTGTAGACCGCTGACGGAGGGGGTCAGTCCAAGACGTGGCAGCAGGAGCAGAGGAGGAAGAGGAGAGGAGAAGGAGGAGAAAGAGAAGGGAGGAGGTGTAGGAAAGAGGAAGATCCTAGAAGGAGAGATCAAAACAAACTGTGGGAAAAGAGAGTGGAGGGAAGGGAGAGAGGGGAGCGGGGGAGGCGAGGAGAGGCGGTCTACTTTGTCCGAGGAGGACGCCCTCCACGTTATCGGCCCACTCGTCGACCTGTGGGGCGTGAGCAGGAGGGGGGGGGGGGGAAGAAGGAAGAGGCTGCTGACCTTGTTGATCGCTCCTGTCACCTTCTTGGAGATAGCAGCCCTGAGCCTGGCAAAGCTGCGCTCGGCGTCAGCAGGAGGAGACAGTTGGGTCCAGAAGGGCAGAGGAGAAAGGCGAGGACAAGAAGGAGGCGAAGGGGGAGGCGAAGGAGGAGGGGGAAGGCTCAGTGTTGCGGGGTTAGAGGGCACCTGAACTTCTCGCCGCTTCCTACTGAAGCAGCTGCCACACCCTGCGAGCTCCTCCCAGCCTCATGCGCGCGATACACCTCCTCTGTCGAGCGATTCGTTTGTCGAGCGACCTTCATCATCGTTGTCATCCCACGATCGACACCCATCTCCCTCTCCTTCCCTCTCCTCCCTCTTCCTCCTCCCTCCTATCCTTGAAATCTCATACCTGTGCGAACACATCCTGCTGAACCGGCTTGAAGACGATCTCGTTCTTTGGGCGGCTGCTTGGATATCAGCTCAACGAGCTCACGTTCAGGAAGACGATGGTGGTGGTGGTGGTGGTAGAGGTCGAGGAGGAAGGGAAGGAGGAGAAGCAGGAGGTGGTAGTGCAGAATTGCGAACCTTCTGGGCTCTGGATTGTCCAGCACGACCCAGCTGCTCAGGTGTCAGCGACTGTCTGCACCTTCACCTCTAACCTGTCGCGTGCTCCCTGCTGAGCTCCTGACCGACCAGACGCAAGGGTGGAGCACTCGGGGGGGATGGATGGGGAGGAGGAGGAGGGAGCAGCAGCGCCTGCATTCTCTCCTCTCTTTCCTGTTGGAGACAGTCACCCAAAATTTCATTTTCCTTTCCCCCTCACCGAGTCCGCTGATGCCGTTCCGGACCGCCTGACCCCAAGACCCGCCCAGCTGCTGCAGCATGTCTCCAACCCCTTCCCCTGAAAAGCCTGGAGCGCATTAGCAAGGCGGAGGGAGAGGAGGGACAACACGGAAGGAGGAGGAGGAGGAGGAGAGGGGTGGCTGCAGACAGGAGGAGGCGGAGGCTCGTATGGCTGAGGAGCGTTACCGGCAGCGTTAGCCGCTTCCACCTTCTTCGACAGCTTGTGAATGACCTCCTTATATCTATCACACTCCTGATGGGCGTCAGCTGGGGATGAGCTGGGGCGGGTCAGCCTGTGACCTGCTCGAGGCTGTGGATCCTCTGGTTGAGCTTCGTCGACTCCTCGTTGAAGGCTTCTTGCATGCGCGCCTGCGCTCCCGTCAGGCTCGCCTCGGAGCCTGTTCCTCCCGTACCTGCCGCTCCAGCAGCAACCTCATCTCATCGGCATCAGCGCTGGCGCCGTCCTTGGCGTTCTCCTGCTTCTCCCCTGACGCCTTGAGGACGGCAAGGTTGGATTCCTGCAGGAAACGCTGGCGAGTCACGTCCTGTCAACTTTCCTCTGGATCCTCCTCCTCCTCCTCCTCCTCCTCTCCTCCGCAACTCACCAGCTCCTGGATGCGCGCGTCCTTCTCCTTCACCTTTCCTTCGCTCGCCTGCCATTTCTCATCAGCATGGAGTAGCAAGCATCAGGCTCCCTCGACCTTGGCCTCCTGCTCAACCTTTGCCAGTTGAGCCTTCAACTTGTTGTGCTCCTCCTCACTGGTGCCCAGCTCTCCCTTGAGCTTCGAGAGACTCTCTTCCAGTTCCTTCTTCTCTGCCTGCAACTTCTCTTCCGCAGCCTGTGTGCTGGCCTTCTCGCGCTCGAGGCTTCCTTTCTCCGCTTGTCCCTTCCTCACCTCATCCTCCATCTCCTTCATCTTTCCATTCGCCGCCTCAAGCTCCGCCTTGGTCTTGCTCAGCGTCAACTTCAAGTCCTCAAGTTCCTTGGCTGACTGACTCTGGGCGTCCGCGGTAGTCTTGCGCAAGTCTTCCTCTCGCATCTTCGCTTCTGATTCCTTCTGGCTGATCTCGTTCTTGAAGCGAGACGCCTCCTCCTGCGACGACTTGACCTTCGACTCCAGCTCGCCCACCTTGTCCTTGGCAGCAGCCAGCTCATCTCGCAGCGCCTTCAAGTCCCCCTCGAGGTTCTGCTTCGAAGATCGCAGGGACTCTACCTCTGCCGCCGCATCGGAGCTCTGCTTCTGAAGCCTGGACTTCTCTTCTTCCATGAACTTGCTCTGCTGCTCAGCTAGCGCCAGTTTCTTTTGGATTGATGAATTCTCTTCCTCCGCCCTCGCAGAGTCTTTCTTTGCCTTCTCCTTGAGCTCCGTCAGCTCCTGATCCATGTTCTTCTTCACCGTGTCCAACTCTCCTTTCAGCTTCGATGTCTCTTCCTCCAGCTCCTTCTTGTGCGCTGCTACCGCACGCTCGAGCTCCTGCTTCAGGTCCTTCTCGCGCTCCTGCAGGTCTGACATCTGGTTCTGCGCGTGCTGAAGCTTTGTGTTGACCTCCTCAACCGCCGAAGCGTTGGACTTCTTTTCATTCTCAAGCTCGTACTTGAGATTTCGCAGCTCCTCGTCCTGCAAAGAAGCGTCAGGTGAAGGGCAGCAGCGAGATGAGAAGGTTCAAGGAACGAGTTCGACTCAAGGCAAGCTGGGGGCACGAGAGTTTAGGAGGCTCTTCACCTTCTCGGAGATGGTCTTCTCGAACTGAGTGGTGGAGTGCTGAGCAATCAAACCTGCGGCCACAGGAATCTGATACTCCATGAATGCCAGCAAGACTTCGAGCTTTGCCGGGGTGTCAGGGGTCTTTTCCATGTATTCACTTCTGATCTTCAGCCTCTCCTTCTCGTACTCCTGGAAGGAGACAAAAGACTTGGCTTCAACCATGCTCGCAAGCCCCGCGTAGGCTTCTTTGATCGAGTCTTCTGCCACTTGACGGGCAACGCTCTCGTTCTTGCTCTGAAGGGTCAGGAACGAGTCGTGCAGAGCATCAGTGAGCGAGGTGATGTACGGGTCCAGCTCGGCGCCATGGCCGATGCAGTGCTCACGAAAGAACTTGTCGGCAGCCTTGGAGAGTTCCTTGTGATGCGCCTGAAGCTCTTCACCCGAGTACGGCATCTTCCCCTCAAGCTCGGCAGCAGAGGCCTCGTACAGCTTGCGGGCGTCATCAACGGCCTTGACGTTCTTCGACTTGCTAACTTGCGTCCACGCGTCTCCGATGTTCAGCGAAGTGCCAGTGTTGATGGCAGTCGCGTACGTCTCGGCCAGGTGGCTCAGCATGAAGCCGTCAAGCATCTTGCCGTTGAGGGTCTTGGCAGGAGCAGAAGAATAAATCTTCCTTCGGAGAAGCTTGACCTGCTCGACAAACTCAGGACGGAAGTCAGACCACTCGGCCTGGTCGAGCTGCTGCAGCTTGCTCTCGTCCTCGACGGGTCTCTTCAACGTCACGCAGTCTCGGTTCGGGAAGAAGGCAAGCAGCATACGACGAATGCGGTTCTTCACTTCGACCCCCTCCGAGAATCCTTGCACCGGAGTCAGGGCGCGTTCAAGGTACTGCTTAGGGGAGAAGGGGTTGCCGTTCTCGTCCACCAGCAAGAGCGTGAAGTCACGTACCACCCACAGGAAGTGCGGGAAGAAGTTGGCAAACTCCGCGCCGGTCTCAGGCTCACCGCCGGCTTCTCGGTCCGACTTGGTTCTGATGTGCTTCGTCAGCTCGACAACGAGCGAGAGGTTGTTGAGCGCAGACTCGTCGATGGATCCGACGGAGTTGTAGATGAAGTAGGAAGACAGCAACAGGGCGAGCGCAAAGATCTTCGCATCATGGTCGGCATCGGCGTCAAGAGATCCGATGCCTTCGGTATCGATTATGAGCAGCTTTACTTCACTGCCATCCGCCAGCTTCGTCATGAGCGGTTTGTTCCAGAGCCACAAGCCTTTGGTGCATGAGTTGACTGTCGCGCCCACCTGAAATCCTTTTCCTTTGACATCCAGCAGCATGCGATTGACCAGAAGGCTCTTCCCCGTGCGGTACCTGCCAACGATGGAGGCCAGTGCGACAGGAGCTCTGAGAGTGGAGAGGAACTCCTTAGCTTCTTCAGTCACACGGAACCTGGCATCGTCCCCGTCTCCCTCCAAGGCGATGAAGGGGATACCCATCCCATCCTTGTAGTCCTCGTTCAAAAGCGCTTCAACCATTTTCCACTTCAGCTGAACTTACTGCTCCTTCTCTTCTCCGCCAGGCCTCGTGGGATGCGGGTTGCAGTTTCAGTTCAAGGAGTGGCAGAGGCCTACATGATGTGATCAGAATCATGAGCACAGCCAATGCTCCTCCTCACGCAAGAGCACGCCTACACACGCTTGACAGCACACACATCGTGACATCTAAACCCTAACACACTCCGCACAGCAGGAGAAAAGAAGGGACACAACAATTTGAGAACATCAAGTACAAGCAGCCAAGGATCCACGTAGAAGAAGGAGAGGGTAGGACCAAGGGAGTGAAGCAATCAATGAACATGCAGTCTAGTCAGCCGCCTTCCTCTATGCACGGGTCGCCACTCTTTGCTTCAATCTTTCCCTAGGCTCCTCTCTCTTGGCTTACCCTCTCCTTCCCCCCCCTTCTCTCTCTCTGTGTCTCTGTCTGTGTCTCTGTCTCTGTGTCTCTCTTCTCTCCTGCTCTTCTCTCCTTCCCCCCCCCTCCCGTATGCACACAACCCCACCGAACATCTACAACTACATCCCACCCTAATGAAACGAAAATCTATCACCCTTACCCCTAAGAATGTGTGTGTGGTTCCTTTTCCTCCTAACCCCCGTCGCTTGCTACTTCAGCATCCTCCTCTTCCTCCTTCTCTTCCTCCTCCTGCTCCTCGTCACTGTCCTCTCCATCACACCCTTCCTTCCCCCTCGTTGCATCTTCCCCTACACTGAGCACATTCCGTGGTGCTTCAATACAACGCCGCACATGCAAGCTACAGAGAGGTCGAGGACTAGTTAACGAGCAGCGGGATGTAACATCATCATCATCATCATCTCCATCATCATCATCATCATCATCATCATCATCTCCATCATCATCATCATCATCATCATCTCCATCATCATCATCATCATCTCCATCATCATCATCATCATCATCTCCATCATCATCATCATCATCATCATCTCCATCATCTCCATCATCATCATCATCATCATCATCATCATCATCATCATCATCATCATGATCATCTCCATCATGATCATCATCATCATCATCATCTGCTCCCCCTGAATCTTCTCACCAGCTACGAGTCAAGCTCGGGATCGCTGCCGGGAGCTGATAGACGGCGGGTAGTAGGATAAGTTAACATTGTAAGTCGATGACGATAAAGCGATTGAATTAATACTTGACCACCACCACCTCCTCCTCCTCCTCCTCCTTCTCCTCCTCCTCCTCCTCCTTCTCCTCCTC
>NW_005434474.1:25397-29866 GCF_000315625.1 Guillardia theta CCMP2712
TCATCATCATCATCTCATCATCATCATCATCATCTCCATCATCATCATCATCATCTCCATCATCATCATCATCATCTCATCATCATCATCATCATCATCATCATCATCATCATCATCATCATCTCATCATCATCATCATCATCATCATCATCATCATCATCATCATCATCATCATCATCATCATCATTTGCCGCCATGCATGCAAGTCCTCATCAGGGGTAGGGTACTGATGGACACCAGTATAGTTTCGGTATCACCCCTTCTCCGTCTAAGTATTCAGGGACATGTACCGGGTAGTAATACATTTGGGTGGGGTGGTGAGTCCTGGGGGTATGAGGGATGGAGGGGTCAGGCTGAGGACGTGGATCACACACAAATGCTGGTTTTATTTTCAAAGCTTGTTTTATATTTAAAACTATTTTATCTGTAGTACCAAGGGAAGTCTTTTGTAGAATATTTGTTTTCAAAACCAACTCTTGCGTACAACAATAAATTGGCTCTGTTGTTAATTTCTGGTACTATTTCAAAATTGTACCAAGCACCCAGTCAGTCGATAGGATCGTACACTTATATAGATGAAGGCTTGAAAGGAATATCCTCCAAATCTAGTTATGTTTTATAAGTGTTTGTACTGTAACCTCCAAAATATGTTTTAAGATTTTTGTTATAAATTAGGCAGTGACAAGAAAGGCAGAAAATCGCATCTTAAGAGATTTTGAACTGCCCCCAATTCATCCTCAGCCGAGCGAAGAGCCAGCATGGCGGCGAGGTTACGCTATGGCGCGATACCGCGACAGGTGAGGAGGAAGAGAGAATGTACTGCTGGAGGGTAAGAACACAGAACTAAGAGGAGAGCGAATTCATGGCAACAAACATCATGAGCGGATTCATGGCAACAAACATCATGAGCGAAATCATGGCAACAAATATCATGGAGATGATGCTATCTAGTGCATGATAAATAATAGGTCAGTTTGAGGAATGTGCGTTCAGCTGGGAAGCAGGGATGTGAGAGATAGACTCTCGAAAGGAGACGAGGAAAAAGAAGATGCATGGTAGAAAATGGAGATAAGCTTCTTTTCAGCGAAGAGGGGTCTTGTTCTTGCATATTTTTGTTTATGGACATCATTTACATCAGCAATTTTCTACTTCAACTGAGGTGTGGGTGTCTGGTAGTAGGGTCAGTTGGAAGGCTAGCTCATTAGCTTCGGGCTGTATCCTCCTCCAAGTAAGATGTCGGAGCCATTTGATTGAAGGAAGAGAGGAAGGTGTTGGTTAGGGACGCCTGCAGTGATAGCGGCCAAGTGACATGCCTTATAACGTGCGGCTTGTTTCTAGGCTGTGTCTCTGCACGATCGGACGCCGTCGCGGCTCATCGCCATTGCTGGAGGCCTCGTGCTGATCGCGCTGGTTTACGGACTTCATGTGAGTTCTTGCTGGTGCCCATGGTTGGTTGACGTGCGGGAAGCATACGACCTCCGTCTCATTGCTGTCGGATCCGTCCAAGTTTCAGGTAGAGAAGTTGTCGCTATGGCCGCTCGAAGTCACGTATGTGCTTCAGACTGAACAACGAGACATTCTGAGACATTCCAAGACATCAACGGGTGACTCACAAGTCGATGCCTTGATCCGAGCGGCTGCCAAGGAGGTGCCAAATGCTCAACTTGTGCTCTGACCACTCAAAGTCTGCCGGCAGGTTGAGGCCGCCGCGCTGAAGAAGGTGAAGAGAATGGAGAAGAAGACGAGGCTGAATCAGGTTCGCTCCTCAGTTCCCTTGAGCTTGTCAGGTGTTGAGAGGATGGGGCACAGGTGTTGAAGTCCAATGTCAAATCAAAGGTGACCAAGCTTGGACAAGCGGACGTTGCTCCCACCTTCTACGAGGTAAGAGGTTCTGATTCGTCCCTGTTCTCCTCACATCCAGCAGAATCACAAGCCTGGCATGTTGGGGATCGCAGCCGTGTCGAAGTAAGCCGACTACTCCTTGTTCATGGAGCGCTGATGGGACTCTCAGGTGGGTCCCTGAGGACCATCCGGAAGGTCACAAAGATTGTCCTCTTTCGGATGTGGATTGCGACGAGCTCTGGCCATGGGGAAAGGTGGGATCAGGTCGTGCTGGTGCTGGTGCTGACAGCCATCAAGGTCCATCCCAAGGACGCGGGCCCGCCGACGAGAGACGCAAAGCTGGGGGATAACTTGATTGGGTCTGCCTCATGCTCCTCATCAACCTGTCACTCAAGCTTCTGCTGCAGACTTGCGTCCAACGACGATGTTGTCGTCGAAACAGATAACAGGCATGACAGTAAGACGAGGCATTGGCTCATCTGACTTCCATAGCAGTGGATTGTACTCCAAAGCGCATCCGTACGTTGATCGCTTCGACCATTGGCCGGAGGAGTCGAAGAAGAACAAGGATCTTCTGTATGGCTCTGCCAGGAGCATCATCCGACAGAAAGTCAGTGACAAGTTGATCTCATTTGGTTTGGCTGATGGTCTTGACAGTACACCGGCATCGGAGACGTCTATGTTCCCATCGACAAAGTCGAAGATCAAGAGCATCTCAAGTCGCATGCGGATGACTTTGCGAACCTTGTGTTCGGCTCCTGGAATCAGGTCTAGACGCTGTTTGGGACCCACGTTCTCGCTTATGGTGTTGGCAGGGCTTCAACAAGCCGCACAATCTGAAAGTGAAGAAGAGTGTTAGCATGTTCGATCAGGTCACTTGCCTGTTCTTTCTTTCACCGCACGTGCTTACAATGACGTCCAGCCCTATCGGCAGCACATGTCAGTTGCATCAGGCAATGGGAAGCAGGTGAGCTGCTGAATCTACCTTCGGCTTACTCCTCTCTGTCCCACATCTGCTTCCATCTACGTTCCTCTCTCGCTGTCTTGCTCCTCACTCGTTTTTCTCTTCGCTCTTTTTGCTGCTCAATTTCGAATAGGTATACCACCAGCAAGGCAACTTGCCCATTGGAAATTCTCTGGGCAAGTGAGGAGGCGACAAAGAATCTTTGAAGGTTGGATGAGTGTAGGAGGTGAAAAATGTGCGATTAGAAGTTGACCAAACCGTTGAACCTGCCCTTGCCTTGTCCGCCTCAGCCGCTTGTCATCGGATCGCCGGACTATCATAGTATCATGCTATCGCGGCACACAGCAACTCTCACTGTTAAGTTAACTCAGGCTACTAGTCAATTGTCTTCGTACTGATTTTAACTCAACTTTGAGTAAACCGCTGAGTCAGAACTCGCTGGCTGCCGGCCGAGTGGCCCGCGGATTCTCTCCGAAGAGTAACGGAAACTAACGTAAGAAAGTGATGATCAACGGTCGTGTAACTGACAAACTGGAACATGCGAAGCTGCATGCAAAGCCTGCGACAGGTAGGGGGAAGGGAAGACGAGGAGGAGGAGGAGGAGGAGGAGGAGGAAGAGGAGGAGGAAAGAGCTCAAGAAGGAAGAGAAGGATCTAGGGAAGGAGAAGCAGGATCCTGGAGGAGAGGGGGTTCGGGTGGAGTGAAGTTTGGAGAAAGGGAAGTGGGGGGGGGATAAAAGGAATCGGCGATGGGAAGAATATGGGAGCATAGAACGAGAATATGGGAGCATAGAACGAGAATATGGGAGCATAGAGGTGACTTCTCTGCATCAGCTTTCTTCGAACTTGTCAGGGAGGCGGATAAGCGGCTGGACAAGCGTGAGTCTTGAATTCCTTCTAATCTTGACCCGCTATGCTGCCCAATCCCCATCCCCATCCCCTTTCTCCTCCTCCTCCTGCTCTTCCTCATTTTCTTCCTCTTCCTGCTGCCTGAGCAATCCCCCACCTTTCTTGCACTTCCTTGCTGATGACCTTCAAGCTTTCAAGCGCAAGGCTCTCAGTCTGTTCGGTCGGGGAAGGACAGAGGAGGAGGCGGTCATGCTGCCTCGCCTCCCCTGCTGTTTCAAGCGTCTGCTCCTCCTCCCGGTCAGCCCGTCACAACCCCCCACCCCACCCCACCCCACCTTTGCCTTCTCCCTCCTCCACCACCACCACCACCTCCTCCTCCTCCTCCTCCTCCTCCTCCTCCTCCTCCTCCTTCTCTCCCCTCCCTCTTCTGCCCACTCAAGTCTTTGCAGGCACTTCTGGACGAACAACAGCTTCTTGCCCAGCTTGGGGTCAGCAGAGAAGACTGTGCACAGGTGAAGAGGCGGAGAGACACGGGGGGACAGAAGGAGAAGGATGGAGTGGAAGGTGAACTGATTGGCAAAGTTGCAGAGAGAGAAGACTGGTGCGATACAGCATGGAGAAGGTGAGGAGAAAGAGGAGGGGGGGGGCTAAGGAGGAGGACGAGGGAGGAGGAGGAGCGAAGAGGAAAAGGAGGGGGAGGGGGAGGTGAACGAGGAGGAGGAGGAGTGATGAGCGCCAGGTGTTTGAAGTTGTGAGCAACGTGCAAGATTATCATCTCTTCCTCCCCTGGTGTCGCGCGTCGAAATTCTTGGAAA
>NW_005434474.1:30250-37750 GCF_000315625.1 Guillardia theta CCMP2712
CTCCTCCTCGTTCTCCTCCCCTTCCTCTCTCCCCCCCCTCACTCGCGTGTCTTCTCCTACTTCACATCTTCTTGAGCTCATCGCCTCCGACAGTTTTCAAGCTGACTGTTGGAATTTCAGGTTGGAATTTCAAGTAGATTTTCGTTTTCGCAACGAGCTCTACAATCAGGTAAAAGAGAAGAGAAGTGAAGGAAAGGAGCAGCAGCAGCAGCAGCAGCAGCAGCAGCAGCAGCATTTGAGTTTGTTGGTCTCTAAGACGTGAGGAGGTGGCGACGACATTCCAGGAGGAAGTCACGACTAGGATGATTGGAGCCTTTGAGCAGCGATGCCGGGTAACCAAATCTCCTCGTTCTCCTCCTCGTTCTCCTCCTCCTCCTCCTCCTCCTCCTCCTCCTTCCCCTGCCCTTTTCCGTTCCCGCACATCTCCCTCTCTCATCTGTTCTCGTTAGGATCTCTACGGTCAGTCTGATGACAAGGAAAAGCGATGAAGAGGAAGAGACAACTTAAAGCGGAAGAAAGAAAATCCATGGCTAGCTCCAGCTCCTCCCCAGCTCCTCCTGTATCATCTCCTCTCTCTTCCCTCCTGCAGGTCTCGCAGCCTCTCATTCGCCTCCTGGACGCGCGGCCAGTTGCACTGCATGCTCTGCTCCTGGTGCCGCTGCTGGCAGAACTGACGCGAGACGTCAAGCGAGGGAGGAGGAGGAGGAGGAGGAGGAGGAGGAGGAGGAGGTGAAGAGGAAGCAACGAACCTTCAAGAATCGTTGTGCGTATCCCTTGCCGTCTGGGTTCCAAATCCTGGAGGCGAGGACAAGAGAGTTTCTCCTGCTCGACCTCTGCTCCTCCCCGCCCACCTCCAGGTGAAAGCTCCTCACCATCAGCTCCAGCGCGTCTTCTGTGACCTTGCAAACCTTCTCTACATGCTCTGGTCCAGCAGTCAAAGGGAGAAAGCAGTGAAGACAGGGGAGCGCGAGAAGGGGGAGGGGGGGGAGGAGAAACAAGGAGAGATGGGAGAGGAGAGGAGGACATTACCGCGGAAGTAGCTGAAATCTCTATCCTGCAAGCGAAGGTTTCCGTCCCTGGACGCTGAAACTTTGCGATCCAACAAGCGCTGCCATCTCCTGCACAGCTCCCCCCATGCTCCGTTCCCGCCCTCCCCATCCTCCTCCTGCCCTCCCCTCCCCTCCTCCTTCCCGCAAAGATAGTCCACACAGAGCCCAAGGAAATCCACGAGCCTGACTGCAGGCAAGAAGCATCGGGAGCTTGTGTGCTCCTCCGAACTATCCACCATCAGCTCCCCTCCTCCTCCCTGGGGACCAACACGCTGCAAGAGGAAAGAGAGGCAGCGCCGCAGCGTCTCAAGCTTGAGATCCTTCACAGCTTGGGGAGGAAGCAAATCGACGTCCTCTACCGCCCACACTTCCTCCTTCTCTTCCTCCTCGTCCTCCTCCTCTCCTCCAGCCCACGGCAATGTGCGTATCGTCTTCTCCTCCAGCAAGTGGTCGAGCATGGCGATCACGTACTGCTTCACCTCCTCCTTCACCTGGGCCCCGAGAGGTCCGGGGTTGGGGGCGTCTGACTCGAGGACGCGGAGACGGTTGGCAGAGAGGAAGAGGTCGGCGAGGACGCAACGATGTCGCTCAGTGGCCTCCACCTTCATCCTCTTCATCGTTGATCCGTTCAAGGGCACCAGCGCCTGCTCAAAGTCCTCAGTCAGCCTTCCTGCCTCCCTCGTCTTCCTTGTCCTCTGTACATCCTATCCCTTCCTCCTCCTCTCCTTTCATGCCCCCTGCCCCCTACTCCTCTACTCATCTTCCCCTTCCCTCCTCCTCTCCCTCGCTCCCTCACCTGCTGCCAGCTCGCTCGCTCATGAGGAGGAGAGCAGATGGCCTGCATCAGTGCCCGATGGTTCCAGATGAACTTGAGGATACTCTCTTCCATCTTTGCGGGTGCTGTCTCCTCCTCCTCCTCCTCCTCCTCCTCCATCCTCTCACTCTGTGTCGCTCGTCCAGCAAGCAGCTCTGGCATGGAACTGGCAGGGATGCGGAGGAGGGAGGCAACGAGGGAGAAGGAGAGGAAGGAGAGGGCGAGGAGGTTCTTCGACACCCGAGAGGTTTGACCGGAGGGAGGAAAGAGCAACGCGCTGGCCTGCTCTCTGCTGAAGATTCTCGAGGACAGGAACGAGCAGAGGCCCAGCTTGTGCAGGATGCCGTTCCTTGTCAACTCCCTCTGCGACCCTTCGCGTCAGACCATTCACGACATGACAGCTCGACTTACCAGCCCTGCCTCAGAGCTTGACAGCTGCTTCAACAGCTGGACCTTCGCCGTGAACACGTTGAGGTGCCCCGCAAACTTCTCGTGGCTGCTGGGGTCGAGCAGGGAGGGCAACGACGTCCTCCCCTCCAGGTCGTCCAGGCAGTGGCGGATGAGGTGCGAACGCTGCAAGAAGCTCGAAAGGTCGGGGAGCAGAGAGCCCTTGCTGGGCGCGAATCTCGAGTGCAGCGCAGTGTTGCCGCTGGGGAGCAGGTGAAGGAGGAGGCGGAGGGCGAGGGTCCTGCACTCCCAGCTCGGGTCCCAGCTCCTCGGCTGCTCGTCGAAGTTGATGAAGTCACGGAGGGTGAGGTCGAGAAGAGGCTGGCGGCGAGAGTCCAGCAAAGCCTCCACCTCCCGCGGGCGGAAGAGGAGGAAACTCGTGCTGCTGTTGCCGCTGCGAGCCTGGAGGTTTCGCCGGATGAGGCCGTCTCGTTGCTCGCGGCTTCCGATGGCCTCGAACAGGTCCAGTTTCAGGTGGGCGAGCAGCTGGAGGCAAGCTGAGTAGAGCCGATGGCGGATCATGCGACTCCCGACGGAACCGCCTTCCTCCATGCCTCCGTCTGACGAGCCTCTCGTGAAGAGGAGGAGGCCGAGGACAGAGTCAAGCAGCAGCATCAGCTTCTGCCGCCACCTCCCGACCGTCTCGCTCATCCCCTCCTGCTCCGCCGACTCAACCCGCTGACTCCGCTGCGCTACCAAGAAAGAGACTCCATGCTCCAGCAGGAAGCTCAGGTGCACCGTAACCTCCACGTTGCTCGCGCTCAGCCGGGCGGGAAACGCGGGGATGACGTGGCGAGAGAGGAGGTGGAAGAAGAAGGAGAATTTCTCTTCCACTGCAGCCATGGCGAGCTCAGGACAGTAACCGGCGTCATGCAGGACCTCGACATGGTCGGCGAGGGTTCGGCTGAAGTCACGGAGGGAGCAGAGGAAGTGCTGGCGAGCGCTCTGGCACCTCATCAAGACGTTCAAGCCATTGAGAGGCGAGCAGAGCTTGTGCTGGACAAACGCTTCCACGTTAAGAGCCTCCTGCTCTCCCTGCGACCTCCTGCCCATATTGGCGAGCTTCCAAGAGAGTCGAAGTTTGACGGCATTTGAAGAGAAAAAAGTCATGTCAGACGTCCACGAGTCGCAGGGCACGAGGCAATCCTTCGCCTCCGACGCTGCAAGCAGAGGATGAAGGTCCAACGACTGCGTGTCTACCTCCTCCTCCACTCCATGCAGCTTCGTCAGGTTGTCGAGCAGGTGATGCAAGGAGCCACTTCGCCAGTTGAAGTGAAACTTGTCAGGACTGCTGGCCCTTGCTTTCGATCCGATGAAAGAAGACAACATCAAGTAGAACTTGTCGTCGTGGAGATTGATCTGCCTCGCATGTCAGACGAATCGGCTGACTCAAGTCACTTGACGCACATGCTTGTGTGAGATGCAGTCGGCCAGACATCGCAGCATCCATCCAGTCTGCAACCAGGAGATAAGTTGGTATTACAAAAAGATTCAGAGGATTTGAAATCAAAAGGAGATATTTGATTGCTTTCACCTTGTGACAGAAATGGATTTGACAATTGACGAGGTCCCCTAGTACTCCTTCCAACTCTTGGATTCTCCTCCTTCCTGCCACCAACAGCTGCACCAAACTCTCATCTGCATCCAAGAGAAAACAAAAACGTCAAAAGTTTCCCCGGCCCGCTCCATCACGTGTCAAACAAGTTGTCGCACCTCTCGGGTACCTCGACAGCCACCTAGTAAACGCTTCCTCCTCCCCCCATGTCAGCATCCCCCCATCAAAGTCCTGAACCTGCGGCTCCGCGAAGCCGTTCTCCAGGAGCCAGTTCCCGGATCGGAGGAAGGAGACGCGGTCACGGATGCTTTTGATGAGCTCGAAGTAGGGGAAGTCAGACGCCAAGTGCTCGAGCAGCAGAGACATCTCCTCCTCCAAGGATCCTCTCAGAATCTCCACAACCCATGGCGATCGGACCAGGTGGTACATCAGCTCTGACGTCATCGCCGCCAGCTCCGAGCACTTCTTCACCCTCCGCAGGCTGTCCACCTGCATCAGTAGCGCCTCCTCCCCTGCCATCTCGTCTGCACTCGGCCACTGAAGAGAAGAGCGTCGCGTGATCGTGGTGAAGAGACTGCCTGAGCTGTTGGCGCACTGGAGCAGCGCAAGGGCGAGGGAGGGAGACTCTTCTTCCCTGTCCTCGAGTGTCCGCAGACTTGCAAGGAGGAGTCGGAGGATCCTCGAGCATATCGCGACTGAGAGCTCGTCGGACGAGGCTTGCGCTCGCTCGAACCAACAGCACAGGCCATGACTGATCCGAGCCTGCTCCGCCAGCTCAGTGTCGAGCAAGAAGATCTCAGCCAGCACGACGTCGCGGGTCACAGGGTTCTTGGACGAGGTGATGATGACCAGCAGCAGCTCCAGGGCAAGTGCCGCAAGCTCGGGCTCGTCCTCCAAGACGGCATACTCGAGGAGGGTCGACGGGACTTTCCTGCGGCTGAGCTTCTCGTTGGTGCCCGTCCACGACCAACACACGTGGTCCAACACCGTGTCAGCCTCCTCGGGCCCGCACTGGTCAGCGCAGAGCTGGAAGGAGACAATCAAGAGCTCTGTACAGCTCTGAAGGGCGTGAGAGAGCTCGGGGAGAGCGATCGTCTCCTCCTGCCGCTGCGCATGCTCAAGCCCTCTGCCTACGAGCTCCACTGCCACCTCCACCAGGCCCTTCAGCTCGCCCGTGCCTGCCGCTGTCTCTTCTGACATGTTGGGGTGTATCATCCAGTGTATCAACTTCCTGACGTCGAGGCGAGGATCAGCCGATGAGCCTGTCGCAAACCTCTTGGCAGAGCTAGCAAACACAGATCGATCCAGCATCGTCCGCGTCAGATGCTCCAAGTGGTTCAGGTCATCGCGCATGACGTGCGGGAGGAGACAGAGACTTCCCATCCTCATCAGCTCGTTGAGAATTTGCCACTTCTCCTTGGGATCCAAGAAGTTCTCTGCTGATTGAGACTCGGTTGCAAGCTGCATGATCGGGTAGCAGTCGGCAAGGAACCGCCGGGAGACCTCAGCAGGAAAGGAAGGGAGGAGAGAAGAGACGAGCTGAAGCATGGCGATGGTGTGCCCATACTTCCTGCTGGCCCTGTCCATCACCAGGAACTCCACATAGAACATGTTGAACATACTGCTGGTGACATCAGCAGGTTTGCCTCCCATGGCACCGTGATCGAGGTCGACCACGGGAGCATACATCAGCCGAAACAACTTGCGGACAAAGGATGCGAGCTCACTCGCGTCTCCCCTGAGAGGCAGCACGAGTTCCTTCATGAGGAGCACGACTTGAGTCTTGATCTTCGAAGAGACTGGCTCGGTCCACGTGGACAGCAGGAAGTCAAGGTGCGGCAGCAGCATCTCACTCGAGTACATGTGGAGGTCTGAATTCAATGACTTGAGCCTGTCAGGTGTCAAACGAGGGCAGCAGGTCCGGATGAGCTGAAGGAGGGAGGAAAAGTAGTCGATCAGCGCGCTCTCGTACAGTGAGAGCTGCTGCTGTAGCAGCTCTTTCTTCTCCACTGTCAGGACCGCGAAGTGGCTCTGAAAGAGCGCATGAAAACAACTTCCTGACGTGTGGAGATCGGAATTCTCCAAGAGCTGGCTTTTGAGCTGGGAGTGATAGTACTTCTTGTGCTCGACCGTTTCTGCCTGTGAGGATGGAAATGACATGTAGGAGGCGGACAGTCTACAATAATCTTGAAGGAAGCTGAAGGCAAGAGGCGGGCTTCCTCTGAACAATCGAATCGCCTGCCACAAGAGTCAGACTGCTGAGCAACAGCCATCGCAAGGGCTACAACGGCAGTCACCTGGTTGAGCCGAGAGAGGAGACGTTGGAAGCAGAGAGAGGCAGAGTCCTCGTCCGCTGCTACGGAATCGATAGACTCCAACACAGTGGAGAACAAGTGGAAGAAACTGCTGGCTAGGCGGAGAGAAGGGAACAGCATCTTGTGGTCGCGATGATTGTAAGGTGCCTCTCCCGACAAGTCGCTCTCTGTCAACTTCAACGCCCTCTGTACCATCGCGAGAAGCTTGCCAATGTGATCGTTGGCGGCGAGATGAAATGCAACTTGAGGATCTGCAGCAAGAGATCTGATGCAAGAAAGACATGATTCCACTGAAGAACTCCAAACAGCAAGTTCATGGTCGAAGTTCTTGTATCCCGACCCGTTGACATTATCATCGCGAGTTATCGAAGTGACGGCATGATGTTCAAGTACATCAATCGCGAATGAAACAATCTGCAATGAATCAGACGTCAACACAAGGCCAACACAACAAGTTCAAGTACATTCGCGTTGTGCTTGCCCAGCTCGTCCTTCACGTCGGGCCATCGAGACAGAGCAGGGAGGTCGAGGATAAGAGCGAGGTGATGCAGGGAGCCGTTGAGGCAGGACGCTAGCGCATGATTGAAAGCTTCTGCTGAGTTCGATCTTGCGAGTCGGAATGACGCGAGTAGACCCAAGTGCTGGAGAAGCAAGGTAGGGGACCATTTCAACGTCTCAGCGAGAAAGAATCCCTCCCTCCCGCTCGAGTTGTACTGACTGCTCATCTCCTCAAACCTGCTCGAGTGGAGAATCTCCACAAGATCATGAAAGATTGATTCACCCTCGCTTCCTCGAACATCCGGCGACAGATCAGCATCAGCCCCACATATCAACATCGTCAACACATTCGCTAAGGAACAAGAGCAGGTAGACGTGTGCAACCTGTACCCTGTCATCAAGAGATTCCTTCCGTAGTCCACTCCACGAGAACCCGACACATGTACATCCTGCTCCATACCAGACACCTCAGAGAAAGTAATGCAAGACGTCTTCATGTAGAGCGCCGCCAAACTCTCGAGCACGGCCACGTCGTCTCCTGTTAGCCTGTGGCCTTCAGCTCCCAGGGGCAGCAGCTTGCACAGCTCACACAACTCGCTGAGGATCTCGGACTGGAGCTGTTGTAAGTGTCTTTCAGGGATGCATTCATTCCCTTCGATGCTCCTGTGCAGGCAGATCTCCGCAGCTTCTGTCAGCGCGTGCATCAAACATGAGCAGTTGCAACATTTCAGAAAAGAATTCTCCGCCCAGAAGACTTGCTGGCAAAGTTCATCGTTGTCCCTCCGCAGGAATGAAAGATATTCGAGGATGACCTTAAGTGTA
>NW_005434474.1:42750-57643 GCF_000315625.1 Guillardia theta CCMP2712
CATCTTTCCTCCACCTTCTGCCTCCCTCGCCACCTCCTGGTGGGCCCCTGCGCTGCTCGGCAGCTTCTTCTCGTCTTCGGTTGCGTTGGAGCCGCTTGACTGATGCGTCGAGTCGAGCTCAGCGAGGAAGTCATCGAGGTCAGCGTCATGCTTGCTCGCCGAAGCTGTGCTCTCCTTGGCTACTTCGCCGGCTGCTGCCACCTCCCCTTCCGCTCCTCCTTCAACACCACCTCCACCTCCTCCCCCATCGTTTGCTGTCGTCGTTGTTTCCTTCTGCTTTTCTTCCTCCCTCGACCTCGACATCTTTGTAGAGGCAATGTGAACACAAACAGCGCAACATCCAATCGCTCACCTCGGTCGCTCTCACTTCTCCTGCATTCTTGTCGCTGCTCTGACTGCTAACAGCCGTGGCGGGAGAAACTTTCTCTCCCTGCTTCCCCTCAGCTCTGCCAGCATCCCCGGCTCCTGCCTTCGTCGAACCTGCAGCGAACACCCTCAGCAGCAGGCAAGAGCTGTCGAGATTGTCCACCAGCAGCGGCTGCCTCCTTCTCGTGCTCTTCCTCGCTATCGTATCCCCCCTGGCATGCGTCAAGCAGCGATCGCGACACGTCAGCACGCACGAGAGCAGACAGCGCGTTGGGGTTCGTCTTCTTCACCTCAGCAGATGCTGCAGACGATTCCTGTGCAGAAGCTATGTTGAAATGGTGCACACCAATAGAGGCAGTGGAAAACAGAAAGAGAGGGAAAGGACCACGACCACCACCACGACCAGGACCACGACCAGGACCACGACCAGGAGGACGGGGACGAGGACGAGGAGGAAAAGGAGGACGAGAACAACGAAATCGAAAACGAAAACGACAAGAGTGGAGGAAGAGGAGGGGGCAAGGGAACGAATCCAGGATGGAACTTACAACTGCAGGACTCTTGGCTGAAGTCGGAGGACCCTGGTCAATCTCTCACGACCTTCACTTGCCCCAAACTCGACTCACCAGCTCGGGAGGACGATCCCATGTCGTGGCCCCGGTGCTCACGTTCCAGTAATAGACGTCTCCCGTGCTCTGTGAAGGCCTGTCACTTGAAAGGGAGGAGACAGGGGAGGAGATCTACGGGATCAGTGACTTCCTGCCATGTTGGCCCGTCTGCACCAGGCAGAAAACCACAGCGTCAGTGATTCATCTGCTCGGTTCATCCGGGCGGCCAAACCTGAGCTGGGAGAATGCTCCTCCCATGGCGCTAGAGTACCACTTGTCATTCTCGACTTGTCCACAGCCGGAGATGATTTACCAGGATTCGACGATCTCCGAGATGAGTCGAGTTGTAAAGTTTGCCGACGCCGCGGGCCCCCCGCATCTCTTGCGTTGACATGCAGCGTCAGAGAAGAGAAGAAGGAGCATCTGCTTACCTTCCTTTCTTCCACATCGAAAACCAGCCCCACAACCTACAACCGAAACGTCAAATGAGAAGATGTGCATGGCGATCAATCATCCAGATTCGATCATTCACCGTGGGAAAAATCAAAGGAAGAATGCCGTAGCTGCTCACCAGCTTGAGGAAAGCATGCATGAGCGTGATTTTACGACAAGTGACAACATAACAGACCACCGTTCTCTCATTACACAGTCAGGTAGATTCATGGCTGACAATGGTACATCTCATACAGTCATATCATCGCACACGAGGGAAAGCATCACAGAAACAAGAAGATCAATCAAGACGAGCTCGTTGTCTTGTCGTTCATTCCCGGAACCCAAACTCTTCTCTGCGTCAATCTCTGCTCGTTCGGTTCTCTGTGTGACAAGGAGGGACGATCAGTGCGAGGAACAGAACGAACAAGTTTGCAAAGAATATGACATGATAGACAGAAACAGGCAGAGTCCGAGGCAGATGCGGAGCGATAGATAGAAACTAACAAGGGACTAAAGGGACAAGAGCATTCAGTGCAAAACAGTAGCACAACAGAGGAGACGGAATGAAGGAGAGTAGGAGTAGAACCAAGAGTGGTGGGTGAATGAGGGCAGAGCACGATATAGGGGCGGTGAGTGAGAATGAGCATGCGGGAGTAGAAAAGGGGAAGGGAAGGGGGAGGGGGAGGGGGAAGAGGAAGACATGATGGAGTGACGGAGTGATTGTTATCATTGTTTGATGGTCATGACGACAACGGTGACGGTGATAATACTGATACTTTCATGCTTCTGAGGCTAACTACCGGACAGTGAATTGGGAGGCCCCCGAGGTGGTGGAGATGGCAGGTGGAAGTGATGATGATAGTGGAAAAGAAGGAGGTGAGAGGAGGAGGTGATGAAGATCGAGGGAAGCGGGGGCAGGGAAAGATGAGGAAGAGGAGGACGAGGAGGACGAGGAGGACGAGGAGGACGAGGAGGACGAGGAGGACGAGGAGGACGAGGAGGACGAGGAGGACGAGGAGGACGAGGAGGACGAGGAGGACGAGGAGGACGAGGAGGACGAGGAGGACGAGGAGGACGAGGAGGAAAGGTATCGAAGTTTCATTCGAGATCCCTGGAAGCAAGGGAACTTTATTGACTGAAAAAGAAGGGCAAACCGGAGCAAACAAAGGAGGGGGAGGATAGAACCTACAAACCCGCCTCAATAAAATACTAGGAAGGGAGAGGAGCAGAGGAGCAGCAGAGGCATATTATACCAGCCAAATAGAACATGCTCTATCACTCCATCGCTGTCTTCTAAATATTCTATTTTCTTTCTCCGAGGCGAGCCGACTCCGACCAACCGCGTGTCCGATTTCACACATGATGATCGGATCGTACCGCCGGGCACACTGCGGCGGCCGCTGAGGAGTGCCGGGTGGCGGGCAGCCCGGCCCGGCCGCTATAGCCCGGGCGGGGCCTTGGCATCGGCCCCCGGCCCAGCCCCGGCCCTCCGACTCGTCCACACGGCGCCGTTCTACTTGGCATGATCTCATCCGCTGAGTATCAGTGCCATGATACTCGTCCGGTGGTAGTCAGGCTGAGTCACGGCGCGGGCGGGAAGGGGGGGGGCGGGGGGGTCCGCCGACACGGCCCGGCGGCGTCGCCGGCCGCTGCACAGCGGCGCGCGGCGGATGGCCGAGTCACAGTGCACGGACTCGGGTGACCCCTCACTGCCGGGCACTGACCGCCGTGGCCCTTTCACCGTCACCCGGTGACCCAGTGACCGGGGTCCGGCACTTCCGAGCATGTCACATCACCGCCGGCGGTTTTTGACAATGATGATGATTCCGGGGCGGACTCCGAGGCTCCGCGGAGGCTGGCCCACTGCCACGGCCCCCCGGAGCAAAGGCTGCCGCAGTGCGCTGAGCAGCAGCACAGAGGAAGCCGCCGCCTCCATCGTATGTCACAGTAGTGTCCCGGACGGCCGCTGTGGGCCGGCGGGGCGACGGTCAAGCCTCTGATTGCCCGGCTCATCAGTACCGTGATTTTTCTGAGTCTCTTAACTTTGAGAACAAGTCCGATCAGAACCGAGCCGCAAGTTTCGAGTCACTGGCAGGCCGGGCTACCGTGATAGTACGGCGAGCAGGCTCACTGAGTCAACAGCCCGATTCCTCCAGGTTCGCAGACTCGGAGATAAGCGGCCGCACAGCGAACATCGCCGGGACCGTGACGGGCGGCCCGGCCCGGCCGGGCGGGGCCCGGGGGCCCGGCTCTGAGTGAGAGGCCCCCGAGACTGAAAAAGTTGCATGCCATGCCGGAGTGCCATTCAAGTACCACACCCCTCCTGACGACCGGGGATACAGGGGTGATGATGGAGGGGGTAGGCCCGGGCTAAAAAAAAAGGAGCGGCAGGATCACACGGTCGAAGGGGGTAGGGGTAACACGGCAGGGGTGGTCACTGTCATTCAGTAGTAATAAGGGGGGTGTGGGGGTGAAGACATTAAAATTGTATTTCGGTCGTGGGGTCGGGTGGTCTCTCCCATTCAATGTTCGGACGGTTTCCCGCTTTCTCCTCTGCTATGCTGATGCTCCGCCGCAAGTCTCCTCCTGCTCCTGCTCCTGCTCCTGCTCCTGCTCCTGATCCTGATCCTGATCCTGCTCCTGCTCCACCACCACCACCACCTCCGCCTGCTCCTCCTCCTCCGCCTCCTCCTCCGCCTCCTCATCTTGCTCGCATTATGACACTTGACCTCCTTGCACTTGACAACCTCACTTACCCTCAGCTCTTGTCATACGGCATGTCGCCCGCCTACAATCGTTGCCCATCTCATATCTACTACCTCCCTTTCTGCCTCGTCTCGTATTATATTCCTCCCTCAATTCTTTCATTGTGGCTCTCGTTCTTCGAATTCCCCTTGATGCTCTACACTCCTATGTTCTTCAGCACTTACCTTGCTCCTCTCGTTTTCCTTTACATTCCCTTCTCGCTTCGACTGCTCGTCCCTTTTTCTCTCCTCATTCCGCATTTCTGCATTCATTGATATTGACGTAGGAATGATCGGGTCTCCTTGCCTTCAGTTCTTCGAGTTCAACCTATGACACTCTGAGGTTGCTACAAGGGAAGACCGTATTACTCGTGGAATCGTCAAGTTCGGCTTCTCCTGCTTCATTTCAGTAGAGGGCTTGTCTCGAGGAGATCTCTAGAGCTGTCATAACTTCTCCGACATGTCTGTCTTCAGGAACGCGTCCATGGAGCCCATGGTTCCGAGGAGGATGCTGGAGGAAGCAAACAAGGGGTTGCATCGGCTGAAGAAGAAGTTAGAAGAGCAGAATGCTCTGAACAGGAAAGAGATGGAAGATGCACTGCGATCGATGCAGTATCAGATAAGGACGTTGCAGACTCAAGCAAGAACCTCTGAAGAACAGCTGAAGAGAGCTCTTGCACGTGAGAAAGATCTTCGAGGCCAACTCACTCACCAGGACGTGGATGATGTGTTCTTCAAACTCCGCAAAGAGACTGAAGATTTGAGGAGAGAAAACGATGCTCTAAGGCAGATCGAGATTGAGTACGCTACCTTCAAAGCAAGTTCTCAGGATCAATCAGCTGAGATAGAATTTCTGAAAGAAAAGTTACGCAGAGTACAAAGCGATAGCTCATCCCGATTAGAAATGTTGCAACATGAGAAAGAGAGGCTTGTGCAGACCTCAATAGCTGATCAAGAGCAGATGAAATCAGAATTTTTACGGTTACAGTCAGAGTTGGAAGGAAAGTTGCTGAGTCTAGAGCGGAAGAATGAAGAATTGACAGCAGACCAAAATGGAAGATCGCGGGAGTCAATGGAAACAGAGATTTTGAGGCTGAAGAATGATGTCGACAAGATGAAACAAACCTTGGTCAACACTGAGATAGAGAAGAACATTCTGAACGAGAAGTATGAGGAGGCAATGTCGAAGTACAAGGATCTTGAAAACAAGTCTGAAGGATTGAAAACGTCCAATACTGCATTGAAGGAAGAGTTGTTGTCGAGAGAAGAAGACTTGAAGTCTATGGAAAGCGTCTTGAATGAATCCCATGAGACTTCTCGGAAGGAAGAGGACGAATATTGCAGGCAGATTGCGGAGCTGACAAGGAAGCTCTCGAGCAACTCGCTGGAACTTCAAAGGGCTGAAGCTGACGCTGTCTCTCTTCGCGAGCAACTGAACCAGGAGATAAAGAATTCAGAGAATGAGAAGAAGCATCTCCGTGAATCTCTGCGTGAAGAGCGAGAAAGATACGAGAGGCTGCAGGAGGAGAACTCTAGAACAATCTTTCAGATCACTCAAGCCCATGAACGTACTGAGTTCGCATCAAAAAGAAGAGAAAGTGAACTGCAATCGAGGATTGAAAATTTATTGAACGAGCTCAGTGAAATGAAGCTCAAGAAAGTTCCAGATCGCGAGACGATGCACAGCTTGGAGGACAGCAACAAAGAGCAGGAAGTGCTGCGGAACGCTGCTCAGAAGAGCATGAGGTTCATGGAAGGTTTCATGGAGGGATGTTGTATTGCAGAAGTGAGGCTTGAAAATTCAATCAAGGACATTGAGTACACCTTGACTGATCTCGGTCGCAAAGCCCAAGAGATCATGAAGAAGCTACATGTGGCACAATTCAAGGAAAGGCTAGAAAGGTCTCAGAAGCTCGTGGTGCAGGATCAGCTCAAACTCTGCCTGCAAGACTCGCAGTCTGTCTTCCAGTCGCTCTCGTCACAAGACAAGCCTGAGGTGTCAGCAGTCTCAAGCAAAGTTGCGGCCGTAGCGCTGGAGTGCCTCGACCGGATGAGGGCAAGTCAAGAGGATTCGACAAACTCCACGAGCCGCTCGCTCTCAGCTCCTCCCCTCACCAGGTCCAACACAGCCATCGGCCTGATCCTCGATGGCAGGAAAGTCGGTTCCATTGTACCGGGTAGCCCGGCCTTTGCGTGTGGACAGATAGAACCAGGAGACGAGATCCTGATGGTGAACGGACAAGCCGTGACTGCTGAGGACGTCATGGGGATGCTGCGAGGAGACGACAGCAACGCGTCCATTGTCGAGATTGTCTTGACCAAAGTTGATGGGACGAACGAGAAGGTTGTTCTCCCAAAGGTCAGCGTGAGCCTTGTCATCAACAGGCAGAACCTCAACCAGTCCCTGACTGACGTCCAAGAGATTCTCATCAGGATGTTCAACGACTCCGAGAACGTGGAGGCTATTCAGTCGCTAGAGAAACTCTCTTTGGCTGTTCGAGAGATGGACAGGCTCAACTTCGAGGTGGAGATGCAGCAAAGCAACGTCATATCGAGGTACAAGGAGAGCAACGAGCGAATGATCGCGTTTGCCAAGAGCTGTCTGCTCCACCTCGACTCCACTCATCAGAAGATCCACGACTTTGAGTTCGAGCTTGAACAACAGCTGCAGTCTGCGTGTATGTCTTTCTTCTCCAGCAGCTCTCCGTCAAAGTGGGACGAAATGGACAAAGAGAGAGTCCAACGGCTCCAGAGCCTGTCAAGAAATCTGCAGGACGAGGTGAGCAAGTATCAAATCCAGATGATGGAGCTCGAGCAAGACCTGGAGATGGCGAGGGAGAGGGTGAACCGACAAGACAAGGAGATGCAGGTCTTCCTGTCGGCCCAGAACAACTTGAAGGGTAAAATCTCCCAGCTGCAGAACAGACTGTACGAGAAGGAGAATGAGTTCTCGATGATCCCCTGCGCTGTCCGCCTTGATCTCGAGATCAACTACTCGGACATCATCTCCGACGAGGAATCCAAGGCCGTCTTCTCCTCCCAGCTCATCGATGATCTCTCCTACGATCTCAACGTCTCTAGAGCGTGTTTTGACATCGTCTGCTTCTACAGGAGCGCGGGAACGTATGCCCTGCTCAAGATCGCCGGAGAGACCAGTTTCTCCCCTGACGTCTCGTCGCTGTCCGGCCTTGACCTTGCCCACACTCTCGCAAAGAACGTCGATACCTACGGCTCGAAGATCCGCTCGGGCTCAGCTGGGAAGTTCATAAGGGAGGTGGAGGTCCACGGACCTGTCACGGACCTCACGGCGAGGGCTGTTCGCGCCTGCTTGCTGGACATGGAGGGAGAGATCTCCCGCGCAGCCGAAGACCTCAAGAAGAGCTCCGACAAGATGGCAGAGCTGCAGGCGGCGCATCGGGCGCAGCTGAAGCAGGAGGAGAAGATCAGAGAAGAGATCGTCGCAGACTGTGAGAAGCGCGTGAGAGCTGCTTCTGTGTCCTACCAGGAGCAGCTGTCGAAAGCTCTAGAGCGGGAGAAGGAAGACTGGGACAGGAGGTCAAACCTGACGGTATCCAGTCTCCAGGCCCAGATGGAGAAGGAGAAGGCAAGCCAGGAGCAGAAACAAGCCGAGACTGACAAGCACATGAGGAGCTTCAAGAACGAGATCGGAGATCTGCGAGCTCAGAAGGCCGAGCTCGAGAACAAGATCGCAAACCTCCACAACAGCCTTGAGGAGGAGAAGGAGCGGGTGGAAATGGCGAGGGACTCGCACGAGAAGCTCAAGGAGGGTTGCAAGAAAGTGGACGAGATCCTGCTGCCTGAGTTCAGCAGCTGCCTGCTGACTTTGAACAACATCAGCAGCGAGATCAGCTTCTTCCACTCTCACTGCATCCGCGCAGTCTCACTGTCTGGACATCACGATGCTGGATCGAAGCAGCTCGCAGACGCTCAGAAGAGCAAGGACATGATTGACAAGGACGTCAACGTCCTGCGACTGCAGCTAGAGGCGCTGTCGCACTTCTCCTACGAAGATCCGTTCCAGCTTGCCAAGGAGATCGAGGAGACGGTGAACTTTGTGGGGGAGGGCAAGAAGGATGAGGGGAGAAGGAGAAGATTTCTGGTGGAGAACGGAGCATTCTGAATGAGTTTTGAGATTTTCAATGAAAAAATTCACAACATGGAGATGACTTGTCTGTACAAATTTACATCAAAAGATGAGGGGAGGCGAGGAGTGACGGGTCAATCGTCCCAGATCTCCGTCATGACTGATACCTGGAGCAGGAGGCGTGAGGTGGCAAAGGGAGGAGGAGAGGAGGAACCAGTGTGGCGAGGGGGATGGGCTTGGGGAAGGGAGTTGAGTGGACGATGTGCTGCTCAATCTCCTCGAAACTCAATCCTGCAGGAGAAATCAGCCGTCTCTGTTCAGGGGAGAGGGCGGAAAGAAGCATAGAAACAAAGGATATGAGCAGCAGGAGGGGCAGGGGCAGGGGAAGAGGCAAGGGCAGAGGCGCTAGGGGAGGGGAAGGAAGTGGTGAATGTGTGTGGTTGAGAATTCACCTGACGATCGCGCTGCTTGTCTCTTCATCTTCAACTTTTCCTCACGCTTGGTAGCCTGACAAGCGAAATGTGAAATCGAGAAAGAGAAGAGAAGAGAAGAGAAGAGAAGAGAAGAGAAGAGAAGAGAAGAGAAGAGAAGAGAAGGGTTTAGGGTCTAGGGTTTAAGGCCTGAAAATGAGTTGGGTAACGTGAGTAGGAAGATCAGTGAAAGTGGGGACAGAGAGGGAAGACAGTTAATCACCTCAAGCTGAAGATCGAATTCACTTGATTTCCTCAACCATTCCTTTCTTATGTCAACCCACTTCCTCTCCTCTGAAGAACATCTCCATCAGCCTTTCAAAGCAAACGCCCTCCCTTACCGTCTGTTGCGTCCATGAGGAGTTTGCTGTAATATTCCTGTTCTCGCCCTGGTAATCTACCAATCGACATTATCACTTAAGCTCCTCTCAGAGTTCTCATCTAGCATTATCGACCGAAATTATCCAAAGATGCAGTTACTCTAACCTCACCTCCACTTCAAAAATCCTCTTCCTCCTCTTCCTCCTCTTGAACCCCCAGCCTAACACAAATACACACCTCCTCTCTCTAACTGTATGAAATATCATGTTGTCCTAGTTTGTTTCTCCCTTCTATGCTCCTCTCGCCTTCCGTCTACCGCTCACAGACCCACGTGTTCGGCCTCCTACTGTTCCACAGCACATCCACCGGCCATGGTCCTGCTTCTCTATCTCATCTTCACCTCCCGCTTTCAGCTCTTTCTTGATCTTCTTCTTCCTTCCCATCCTACATCGTCTGCCCCCCTTCTCCCTCCTTCCTTCGCTTCCTCCTCCATTGCCGCACCGTTCACTGTGCTCACACCATAATTTGATTGCGGGCTCGCCTCCGAGTCGGTCAGCAGGCCTAGGCCCGGGCCGGCGCCCTGACGCCGGCGCGGGCCGACATTTATCTGAACTTTTTTAATAAGCTCCTGTGCGCAGTTAAGTAAAGGTATCAGTTAAGTTTGGGGGACAGCAGTCGGCAGCATAAGGGTTGGCTCTCACTGTCTTTTCTCTTCTCGCCATCAGAGTCACCAAGCCTCCCCTACTGTTCTCGTACTGATTTTTAACTTAACTTTGAGTAAAAGGTAACGTGAAATGTCTTTGCGGCAGCTAGCTCAAAAACAATGAAGTAAACTTTTACTCACTACAAAATTAAAATAAAGATGACATAAATTTGTTTTAAAAGGGCTACAACTTTTAACTGTGGTACAATATCAACTATAAATATAGTTATAGCGTGTTTCTTATATTATTATAAGTTCCTTCCATTCGACGCCTAAAAAGGGCATAACTTTTTAAAACCTATCTCTTCTCGACCTTTTTCCCCTGTAGACTGGGGGAGGGTAGGTGCGGGTGATATGGGGGGGTGGGGGTGAAATCGCAATTGGAGGCAGTCACTATCACGGGGTTCAGAGTAGGGGTACTAGTGACTTGAAAATCACCTTGAAAGTGTAGGGTGGGTGGTGTAGGAGTGTAGGGTTTGATTGTGGTAGTGTGGAGTTGCGCTGGAATTAGAAATTTTTAACAGTAGGGGGTGGGGTTCTAGAAAGGGTGGGGTGAAGGTGGGAAGAGAAGGGGGTCTGTGATCAACTATTGATTGTACCGGTGGTGTATAGGAGAATTCTGCTCTGATCAGGGTGGGTATATTTTAATTATTGAGCAGGTATGCCTGAAAGTGGCAGATCCTCAAGTGGGGCAGTGAGAGTTTATTCACCGACGAGGGGTGGGTAGTAATTGGTAAAACATGGGGTGGTAATATGATGGATGGGTTCAAAGGGAGCCATTCGAAAAGGGGTGGGGTAGTTGCCTAGACGACAGGATGATGAGACTTTAGGGGTCGCATGAGGTGGTGCGGGGGGTCATGATTCTCATTAGGGACTCCCAGGGGTGGGGTATTGTATAAAATCCTTTTAGAATGCAAGGGGTACAAGAGCTTGGTATGGGTACTGGGGTGGGTCCGATATGGTAAAGGTGGCACAGCGTGACATGAACACTACGGGGTACTTTTAGGACGGAGTAGGGTAGGGTACTGCGGATGGTCCTGTCTTGGGGTACTGGAGTGAGGAAACTGTGTTGCTAGGGGTAGGGGGTAGCCGTAGACCAGGGGTAGGAATACAGTGGGGGTGGGGTGGAAACCATCAGGCGAACTAAATGGGGCAGCGAGGGATCGAACATGGCGGGAGGGGAGGCAGGAGGGGCAAAGGAGGAGATAGAGGGAAAGTGACATAGGCAGGAGGAAACAAGTACTTCGATCGAGAGGATCGTAGAAGGTTCTAATCTTTGTGATGATATTCTAGAGCATTTTCTCCAGAGGATGGAATTGCTTTTTGAGAACGAAAACTTCCAGGGATCTTGATAGGGAGGGATCATACGTTGAGTGAATCAATGAAGAGGTGCGGTATATCTTCGCAATGATATCATCATGTATGATAGATGACTTGCACAATTCGCAACATAGGGGAAGTCCAAGAGAGTCATCAGGCACGTTTTGGCCCATGAATTCAACTTTCCCGGCAGCAACCTAGTATTCCAGAGTTTAATTTGTGTGCAACCTTGAAAATCAGCACCGTATGCTTGAGGGTAGAAGCATTAGGGCCCTGGCTCTGTGAACAAAGGAAGTCTATGCATAGATGATGATTTTATACGGGTGAATCAGGCAGGTCAAAGTTCCTCTGTCCAAAGATTTTCCCCTGTTCATGACATCCTTGACCTGAACCCAAGAGAAAATTCGCGATTGCTAGATGTGCATGTATGATACGGAGCACTGATGATTGTTTGGCTCAGGTGCGAAGGTTGGTTATATCAGATTTGAGAAGTTTCGAGTTGTGCCGGAAAGGGGTGATACAAGGCTGTCGCTGGGAGCTTGATCAGGTTCAACTGCAATGCGCTGATGACGACCACGGAGTGAGAGATGGTCTAGGGGCATCGGGTAGGGAGATCTCTTCACCATGGATCCTTCTACGCCCTCCCAGCTGGACCAACCGGGGATGCGGGGAAGGTGCGAGGGAGTTGTGTAAGGGGGTTTGATGGTTGACCGGGGGTCTAGCATTGGCAGTGCTCTCCTTCAGAACGTCAGGATAAATCGCTTCACTGTCGGCGATCAAGGTGCAATCCTCTCCTCCTCATGGTCCTTCCAGCTGACTGCCAGCGCGCGCAGAGTTTGAGTTGCCCGACAAGTACATCTTCGAAAGGGATCTTGGGAAGGGAGCTTATGGGTTTGTCTGCTGCTGCCGGGTGATGTTCTAGTTTACAGCAGGAGGGGGATATGCTGAACGGCGATGACGCTGCAGGTTCAAGAATCAGGAGAACAGGTCGCTGTGAAGAAAGTCAAGATTCTGGACGAAATTACAGAAGCCCGGAGGTACAACCTGATTGCTACAGCCTGCTAGGTCTGATGACAGACTTGATACACAGAGTCTTCCGAGAGATAAAGATTCTCAGGAACCTAAGTCACGTCAACGTGCTCGCAATCTCAGAAATTTTTGCCGTGAGTTCCTCTACGAGAGAGCTGACGGAATCTCTGAATCTGCCGCAGCCCATGTGTTATGAGGACTTCACTGCTGTATTCATTGTTACCGATTTTTATCCTGCGGACTTGTCTCAGGCACTGATTCCTTGTATTCCCCCTTCCATTGCTTACCGATCATGGTCCACTGCAGATCATTAGGTCACCCCAGCAACTCACTGACGTGCACGTTCAAACGTTCATGTACCAGCTGCTCAGGTGGACCAGCGGTCGGGAGGGTTCAGAGCAGAGTTGGTGACTTTTGAGGGCAGGGGATTGAAGTATATCCACAGTGCAAATGTATTGCACAGAGATCTGAAACCCAACAATATTTTGGTGACGCCGACGAATCCCCGTTTCCTTGCACATTGCCCGCTCCCTCTTCCTTGTTCCTCCCCACCTTACCCGAGTCTCCTTCCCCTCTCCAATCCTCCCTTCTCCCTTCTCCCTTCTCCCTTCTCCTTTTTTATCCCTTCTCCCTTCTCCTTTTTTATCCCTCCTCCCTTTCCTTTCTCTCTATCCCCTATACTATTTCCGTCTCCCCCTCGCTTTCCCCGTCCTCCTCCCCCTTTCTCCTCCCTTGTCCATAGGACTTTCTTGTGATTGCCCGTCAGGTCAATCGTGATTGCGATCTTGCCATCTGTGACTTTGGCCTCGCGCGCATGACGAGTGAGTGGAGCCTCGAGTGAGGCAGCAGGGGGGATGTCACTCATGGCAACTACGCAGACGAGTCGGACATGGACAAGGAAATGACTCAATACGTCGTTACAAGGTGATGGAGAGGGGGGTGATGGAGAGGAGGAGCAGGAGGGGAAGAGGAGGAGCAGGAGGTGAAGAAGAGAAGGAGGGACAGGGACAAGATAGAAGGGGGGGGGGGGGGAGGGCGGGAGAGTGGAGGAGGAGGAGGAGGAGGAGAGTTTGCGCAGCTCACGGACTTGAAGATGGTATCGCGCGCCCGAGCTGATCATGCTGGCCAAGGACTACACTTCTGCCATCGACATCTGGTCAGCAGGTTGAAATCGCTTCTCTCCTGCTCCATGGCCCCGGTGATGTTGAAGACCGCAGGATGTATCATGGCAGAGCTTCTTTCACGACGGCCTCTCTTCCCCGGGGCTGACTACGTGAAGCAGCTAGAGGTGCGAGAAGGAAGGCAGGGAGGAAGGGGGAGAGGGAGAGGGAGAGGGAGAGGGAGAGGAAGAAGAAGTTGAAGAGATGGGGGAGGAGGAGGAGGACTGAAACGTGTGATGCAGTACATCATCAACTATCTTGGGACGCCGACAAAAGAAGATTTAGAAGCAACATCAGGCAACGAGCGCGCGTCCAAGGTGATGAAGGACTGGAACAGGGCGGAGGAAGGGCAAGGGTTTGAGGGAGGGAACAGAGGTAGAGAGGGAGAAAAAGGAGAGAGAAGCGAGGAGCGAGGAGCAGAAAGAATGAGGAAGGAGAAGATTTCTAGTCGCCGTGAACTGACAGTCTGTTGTCAGTATGCTGCTTCTCTGGGCAATGGACAAAATAACGCGATCCCGCATTACTTTCAACACTGCAACCCCATGGTAAAATGCCCGAGTGAGAGGCAGGGAGCAAGTGTAGTGGGGAGGGAGGAGGTAGTGGGGAGGGAGGAGGAACGAGCAGAGGGGGAGGAGGAGAGGAAGAGCAGGGGAGGGGAGGGAGGTAGGGGAGAGGAAGGTAGGGGAGAGGAGGGAAAGGGAGTGAGGTAGGGAGGATGGGGAGAAGGGAGGGAAGGAAGAGGAGGAGGAGGATAGGCAAAGGGGAGCTGAAGAGGAGAGTGTTGCTGCTGACGAGACGGTCAGGCTGTCGACCTTCTTTGCAAGATGCTCACCTTCAATCCCAAGTGAGTTGACGTGAAGCTGAGGGGAACGAGAGATAGAGAGCGAGGAAGAGGGGAGAACAGCGGGGAGGAAGTAAAGGGATTTGTAAGGAAAGGAGGGGGGGGAGGGGAAGAAGGGAGACGAGGGCGAGGAGAGAGGGAGGGAAGGAAGAGGAGGGAGGACAAGGAGAAGGGAAGAGGGGGAAGTGAGAGGAGGGAAGAAGTCAATCTGACAGCCTGTGGTCTGCAGGAACCGCATCACGGCAGTGGATGCGCTGGAGCATCCGTACCTGAGTGAAGTCAGAGACCGCGGGAACGAGCCGGTCGCCTCCTCCCCTCTCAACGTGCAGGAGTTCGAGGTGAGGGCAGAGGTAGAGCCCTGCTGGGGTTGATGCTGGTGGGGCAGGAAGTGGAGAAGTCGGACATCTCATACGAGCAAGTGAAGAGGATGATATGGGAGGAAGTGCAAAGATTCCACGATCAGCAGCGAAGACAATCCCAGGAGGCGGCGGCAATGCAGGTGAATATGGTGAACATGGAGGAGGAGGAGGAAGGGGGGGGGGGGCGGGAGGGATAGAGTTGGAGATGATGACGATAATGAGGTTAATTATGATGATGATGAGGAGGAGGGGGGGGTTGGTGGTGATATAGACGATAGTGATCGCGATGAGGATGATGTGGTTGATATGGATGGTTTGTCCCCTGCTCTTCTGTTTATCCAGATGACTCGTCTGAAAATCATTGCAGGCTTTCAAGGTGCAGCAGATGATTGCGGGAGAAGAAACGATGTCGGTGGACTAGAACTTGTTGCT
>NW_005434474.1:59960-61911 GCF_000315625.1 Guillardia theta CCMP2712
AATGTCGTGCTCCTGGAGGAGGGAGGGGGGAGGGGGGGGGGGGGGGGGAGGGAGGGAGGGAGGGAGGGAGGGGAGGGAGGGAGGGAGGGAGGGAGAGAGGGAGGGGAGGGGAGGGGAGGGAGGGGAGGGAGGGGAGGGAGGGAGGGAGGGAGGGAGGGAGGGAGGAGGATACCCGAAACTTTCTTGCAAGCTTTTCATGTGCAGAGGGATCTTGTGAGCAGAACCCTGTGGAGGGAAAAAAAGCAAGGTGAGGACGAGGAGTGAAAGGAGGGAGGAGGAGGAGGAGTGAAAGGAGGAGCAGGAGCAGGAGCAAGAGCAGGAGCAGGAGCAGGAGCAGGAGCAGGAGCAGGAGGAGCAGGAGGAGCAGGAGGAGCAGGAGGAGCAGGAGGAGCAAGAGTAGGAGGAGGAGTAAGAGAAGGAGGAGGAGGACAGGGATAGTGAGAGGAGGGAATGGGGATGACTTTACAGATCTGTTTGTGGAAGGAGGAGGGGTGGAGGAGACGATAATCGGTCGAATTGTTTCCAGCTGAGAGGTCAAAAACCAGACATTTCTGATGAAAACGTTAGAACGCAAGAGCAGGAGGAGGAGAAGGACAACGATGACGAGGAAGAAGGAGAAGGATGACGACTAGGGAGCAGGAGAAGGAGCAGGAGCAGAAGCAGGAGGAAGAGGAGGGGGGGATAGGGGGAGAGGGGGAGAGGGGAAGGAGAAGCAGGAGCAGGAGGAGCAGGAGAAAACCTTTTTGATCAGCTCGATGAAGGGGAGGAAGAGATCTCTGTTGATGCCTGGGGCGGCTCAGCGTATTTTCTCAGCTCGTTCAGTCTCACCATGAGAGTAGAGGTCGTCAGGTGGACGATTGCTCGTTGCGATCAGGAACTACAACAGACGTCAATCCTCCTCCCCTTCCTCCCCCCATTCTCCTTGTTCCTCCCCCTTCTCCCGCTCCTCCCCCTCCCCTTCCTCCCCCTTCTCCCCTTCTTCTCCTTCCTTTCCCCTCCCCTCCCCTCGTCCTCGTCCTCTCCACGTTCTCCTTCATTCTTTCCTTCCTCCTTCCCCCACGTCGCTCTCACCACATTCTTCTTGAACAACGTCTCGAACACAACCCGCAGGATCATCGCGTCAGCCACGTCCGTGACCTGTGAAAGAATTGTAAAGAGATCTTGCTCAACGACCTTCTCTACTCCCAATCTTCTACTCCCTCCCCTTCCCTCCCTTCTCCCTCCCCCTCCCCTCCCTCCCTCCCCTCCCCTCTCCTTCCCTTCCTCTCCTTCTTTCTTCCCTGTCCTTTTCCACACCTGAAACTCATCGAAGCAGATGACATCTGCCTCAGTTGCCAGAAGCTCTCCTGCGAGCGAAACAATCACATTCGTCCTCCTCCTCGTCCTCCTCCTCGTCCTCCTCCTTCTCCTCGTCCTCATCCTCGTTCTCGTTCACTCCCACGTGTCTCCTCACCGATCAATCTAGGAGTTTCTCTCAGGAAATTCCCGTTGGAGCGGAGCAGGTGAGCTTTCCTGTGCTGACTCGACCGTCACCTCCAGCTGATCGCCCAGCAGCCTCACCATCTCGAGCATGAAGGAGTGAAAGTGAACCCTCCGCTTGCGAGATGTTTGCAAAGTCTGCGAGAATGTCGAAGTGAGGAGAAGAAGGAAAAGGAGCAGGAGGATGACGATGTTGGCAAGGTAGAGAAGGAGGAGGACGAGAGGAGAGAGACGGGTGAAAGGGGAGGAGGAGGAGGAGGAGGAGGAAGGGAGGGGACGAGAAGGGGAAGGGAGGGAAGGCAAGAGAGGGAAGGCAAGGCAAGGCAAGGCAAGGCAAGGGAGGAGGAGGAGGAGGAGGAGGAGGAGAAAGGTAAAGAAGGAGGAGGAGGGAGGAGGAGCGAGGAGCGAGGAGGGAGGAAGAGGAAGGAGAGGAGAAGGAGGGAGGAAAGGAAGGAAGAGTGCGTGGTGACGT
>NW_005434474.1:62391-78848 GCF_000315625.1 Guillardia theta CCMP2712
CTCCTCCTTTATCCTCCTTCCTCATACTCCCTTCGTCTTCCCGTCTCCCTCCTTTCTCCCCTCCTCCCCCTCCTCCCCCTCCTCCCCCTCCTCCCCTGCTTCTTCCCATTTCCCCTCCGGTTGTTTTGGGTCTCCGAGGAAAATCCCCCGGCCCCTTTCCCCTCCTCGGCCATCCGCCCCTATCCCCCCTGTCCCCCCCTGTCCCCCCACCTCAGCAGCAGCAGCATCAGCAGCATCAGCAGCTCCTTCCTCCCTCCTTGCTGCCTCCTCCTGTCTCCTTCCTGTCTCCTTCCTGTCTCTTTCCTGTCTCCTGCCTCCTCCTGCCTCCTTCCTGTCTCCTTCTGTCTCCTCCTGCCTCCTGTCTCCTGCGTCCTTCCTGTCTCCTGCCTCCAAGCTGCCATGATGCCCCTCCCTTGTTCCTCTCTGCGATGATGGGTGGAATCTCCCATCCTTTCCTCCCTCCTCCCTTCGCTGCTGCTCCTTTATCTTCTTGGTGGACATAATGAGGGCAACGTTATCCTCCCCCCCCCTCCTCCTGCTCCTGCTCTTGATCCTCTTCGCTGTCGGTCCTACGGTATGTGGAACGAGCGAGAAAGGAGCCGTCGAGCGAGACAAACGCATGTCGGCGCTCCTGCGATGGCTGGAGGGAGGAGGAGTACAGCTCGGGGGAGTCGAGGCTGTGTGGAGGGAGGGGATGGGATGGGCCCTACGAGCGAGCAAGCGCATCAGTCCGGGCGAGACCTTCCTCAAGGTCCCCCGCCACCTCCTCCTCGGCCCCCACCAGCTCAGGGCCAGCAGCCTTGACAGGCTCCTCGAGGGCTGGCAGCTTCCCGACTGCATGCTGCTGCTCCTCATGTGCGAGAGCGTAAACAGCAGCAGCTTCTTCCGCCCCTACCTCGACCTTCTCCCCGACACCGTCGACACTCCCATCACCTGGAGCAAGGAAGAGGCAAAGGAGCTGGTTGGGTCCCCCGTCCTGCATAGGGCAGTGAAGCTCCGCCATGAGCTCGCGCGATCCTTCCAGGAGATGAAGGACAAGGTCTACTCAGCCCCCAGCTACCCTTCAGCTGACCTCCAGCTGATGCCGGCAGGTCTTTGACAAGTATCCTGACCGTTTCCCTCCCCTCCTCTTCTCCTACGAGCGCTACCAGTGGGCATACTCCATCCTCCGCTCCCGCGCCTTTGGGAACTACACGCTCATGCCCCTTATTGACTTGATGAATCATCATCCAGGTCCTGCTGCTCCTGCTCCTGCTCCTGCTCCTGCTCCTGCTCCTGCTCCTCCTTGCCCCCTCCCCTCCTCCCTCCCTCCCTCTTCTCCCTCCCTTCCTCTTCTCCCTGCTGCTATCTTATCCCATTGAGCCTTTTCCTGCAGATTCGCGCCTCGCTCCAACTCTCCTTTCCGACGGGTCCGACGCGCTCATCGCCCGCAGGGAGTACAACGTGGGGGACGAGGCACGTGCGAGAGGACGCGGCGACTTCTTGTGAGGTTTGCGGCAGGTGTGGGGATTCTATGGCAGGAAGTCCGACGCTGATCTCCTCCTCAACTATGGTTTCACTTCATCTCCGTATCATCACAATAAGTTCAACCAGGTCCTTTCCCCTGCTCTTGCTCCTGCTCCTGCTCCTGCTCCTGCTCCTGCTCCTGCTCCTGCTCCTGCTCCTGCTCCTGCTCCCCCCCTCCTTTTCTTCTTCTTGCTTCTCACCACACCTTCAGGTTGAACTCGTCCTAGATCTCGACCTATCTCGACCTTCCATCTCAGAGTCCGCAGGTTTCACTTCCTCCCGCCCATTCACCTGCTGCCCCCCAGCGCAATCGTATCTCATGACTTCCGTGTTATCAGATCTCAAGCACATGCTCGTACAGGCGTGCGGCTTCTCCATCACCCAGCAGAAGTTCGCGGTACGACGAGGGCAGGAGAGGAAGGAAGGAGGGGAGGAGGGAGAACAGTCAGAGAATGCAGGAGCAGCAAGGGAGACCAAGAAACATCGAGGGAGAAGATGGAGGGGTAAGAATAGCTAGAGAAAGGCAGCGGCTGGTAGGAGGAGGAGGAATGAGAAGGAGAAAGAAGAGGGGAAGGAGGATGAGGAGGAGCAAGGAGAAGGAGAAGGAGGAAGAACGAGGGAGGAGAAAGAACGAGGAACGAGGGAGGAGGAGGAGGAGGAACGAGGAGGAAGTAGGAGGAGGGAGGAACGGCTGACCACGTGGCAGCTGTACAAGGGTCTCATCTCTTCTTCCTTGATCACTTTCCTCTCCATCGACGCTGCTGACGACGTGGACGGGGAGGAGACGGTGAAGGTCAGAGGAGCCGGCGACCGCTGACCCTCATACAGCTCATTGCGCTGGCGCACGGAGACGTCAGGACGATGAGGGTCCAGGTGAGGTCACTGCCCAGCTGCTCTCCTGCTTGACGAGTCTGCCGGTGGTTGAAGATGCTGTCAAACATCCTTGATAAAGTCTTCCGCAAGATTTCCCACCTCGCCAGAGCTCTTTTGACAAGGTAACCCCCCACCCACCTACACAGACACCCCTCCACCCCCCCACTTGTCTGGACGTCTGCTGAGGTTGAGGGCTCAAGCTACCCGAGCGGAGATCTCGTGGCCGACCTCAAGCGCTGGCGAGGAGGCGGAAGAGCGACGAGGCGACGACAAGCCCTCACTATCCGCATGGGTGACCCGATGCGACCCTCCGCAAATCCCAGCTGACATCCAGCAGTCGAGAAAGACGTCCTGACAACCCTCGATCAACACGCGAGGATGGCGGCAAAGATGGCGAGGCGATGCCGAGGTTGTCACCTCCCCCCTCCTCCTTCCGGTCCTCCTCCCCCCTCTCCCCACCCCCCTCCCTCTCCCCCCTCCTTCTCCCTCCCTCCCTCCCTCCTTCCTCCTTCTCCCTCCCTCCCTCCCTCCCTCCCTCCCTCCCTCCCTCCCTCCCTCCATACCTACCTACCTACCTACCTACCTACCTACCTACCTACCTACCTACCTACCTACCTACCTCCCTACCTCCCTCCCTCCATACCTACCTACCTACCTACCTACCTCCCAGCTCCCCCGTGACTCTCTCGCACGCAGAAGGTTGCGAGCTTCTCTACCACAACCTGGGGAACTTGACGTGGCTCATGGAAAATGAAGAGGGCGCCTGTGAGCGAGGAGAAGGAGGAGCATAGAGTCATAACGGCTCTCCTCCTCCCTCCTCCTCCTCCTTCAAGAGCCTCAGCATGCAGTGAATCTTTGCTGCCTTCTTGCTCCTATGTGCACCAAATCAGCAGACAAGCCTGGGCCTGCTGACTGAGACGTGGGGCCCAGGGTCCGCAGTCCGGGACCAGTTGGAGATGTAGTATGACAGTCGGTTCCATGCAGTTTGTACGATACAGACAATCTGTATCGGGGTTTAGGGTTTAGAAGTGCCGGGGCCGAGGAAGCATAAGGCAAGGTGATAACAAACCTTGAAAGCACCTAGCATTTTAATAGATTGTCTGTATCGTACAAACTGCATGGAGGGTTTAGGAGTGCCGGGGCCGAGGAAGCATAAGGCAAGGTGATAACAAACCTTGAAAGCACCTAGCATTTTAATAGACCGTCTACTACTACTAGGGTTTAGGGTTTAGGGTTTAGGGTTTAGGGTTTAGGCTTTTTCCGATCAGTGACCTTGGCCTGCCACCGGCTGCAGGCTGCCTTAATCATCCACCTCAGTTAAGTCTATGTAGACATCCCACAGTCCTGCCCTGGCGCCCCAGTGCCCGGTGGCATCCAGCTTGCTGAGGGCCACACGCTCTGCCTGCTCCGAGGCTCAGCTGCCGGAGGCTCTGCAGCTACCCGGTGACCTGCTCTCCCTGCTGCCGCACGCGGCAGTGCTCTCCCATCATGGCATTGTGCTCTCCGAGTTGTGGCTGGGCAGGGCGGGGATGCGGGTCTAGCAATGATACCAGCTGATCCAGACCCCAGACAGGAGGGAGGGAGGAAAAGGGGAGGGAGGGAGGGAGGGGAAGGGAAGGAGAAGACCATGATGAGATGGTGAGAGGAGGAGAGAAAGGAAGGGATGCAAAGGTGCAGAAGGAAGGAGACGGACAGAGAAGACATGGAGGGATGGGCATGACAGCAATGCAGTGACTAGTCAGGTGTGCAGGATGCAGGAGGAGGGAGGGAGCGCGCGAGGGCTGCTCCTGACGCAGCTGCTCCTCTCCATCATCGCCTCGCTGATCATCTTTGTCTTGTTCATCTCCATGTTCGACGGATGCTTCAGGCGCAAGAAGCAAAATCAATCGTGATATCGGAGAGATGCGTCCACCCCAGCTCCTTTTGTCTTGCTGGGCAGGTAGACTAGCATGCAGGTCCTCGTGAGCTGATTCGGACGTGTCAGAGCAACATGGCAGGACGAGGAGAACTGGCAGCTGCGCTCGAGCCCTGTCAGGATGTCCTGCAAGCGTGCTGGCTGGACGGCAACGTGAGGTGAAGGAGAGTAGAAGGAGGAGAGCGCGGCAGTCATTGCAGCGGCAGATGGGCCATGGCGGAGGAGCCGCTCCATAGAGAAGTAGATGATATTCCTCTGCGGGAGGCAGCGAACTCTCCGTCCAAGAGAGCGTGCGGGACAGGGCCAGGGCTGTTCTTCGCGCACGAGCTGACGAGGTTGATGCGAGCGAACAATCAGAAGGAGACTGCGGAGCCCCTCCGGTAGCGCGAGTGATGTTGCTGGCAGCGCAATATGATGGTAGTGGTGTTGATGATGATGATGATGATGATGGTGATGATGATGATGATGATGATGGATGATGATGATGATGATGATGGAAATGATGATGATGATGATGATGATGATGATGATGATGATGATGATGGAGATGATGATGATAGGATGATGATGATGATGATGATGATGATGATGATGATGATGGAGATGATGGAGATGATGATGATGAGGAGGAGGAAGAGGAAGAGGAAGAGGAAGAGGATGATGATGATGGAGATGATGATGATGGAGATGATGATGATGACGACGACGGCGGAGATGATGATGATGATATGAGGAGGAGGAGGAGGAGGAGGAATAGATGAAGCTTCAGCGCAGAATTGGACTCATCCCAACAGCCGTTGGAGGAACATGGTGAGTCTGACCAGCATTTCAAGGGAGACGGTTTGAGGGGGAGTGAGGGGTAAGGGAGGAGCAGAGAGGAAAGGAGGAGGGAGAAGAGGAGGATGAGATGGTTGTGCGGTAGCGATGGTGGCAGAGGGGGAGGAGGAGGAGGAGGAGGAGGAGGGACTGACTGGAGGACAGCATAGATCGCTGGCTACCAGGAGAAGTTCTCTTCGAGAGCATGGTGAAGAGGACGGAGGAGGTGCTGGCAGTGACGGAGAGGGTGAGGAGGAGGACGGATGCGTGTCTGAGGGTGAAGACTTAACATCAGGCCCAAGGCTCTCGTCCCCCCATCTCAGGCATCCTGTTCTATCAGGGCGAGTCAGACGCCCTGGAGGAGACTGCGGCGCGAGCATGTGAAGTTGACCCACTGCTGAGACTCCCTTTCACTCCTTCCCGCAGACCAGCACAAGCTTGTAAGGTTCATCGACGGGGCTCGAAGAGCTCTGGGCGGAGGAGGAGCAGGAGGGCAGGCAGACACCATCCCCGTCATTCTCTGCAAGATCTGGGGAGACGAGAGTCGCGTCCCTCACAAGCTCATAGTGCGAGAGGCGCAAGAGAACGTGAGGGAGGGCAGGGGTGGAGGAGGAGGACTCTGAGACTGATGCCGCAGGTATGCAAGCAAGTTGAGCTCGTCGACAGTATCGACGTAGAGGATCTTCCCTTCCAGGTGATGCAGACTAGGGACGCTGCTGCTGCTGCTGCTGCTCTTCCACCACCACTACCACCACCACCACCACCTCCTCCTCCTCCTTCTCACATTTTTACGTTATGCAGAGCGATGGCCTGCACTTGAGGGCAGAGGGAGCGGAGGTGAGGGAACCTGGCCGCGGTGACATGCCAGTAACTAGACGGCAGGAGGTGGGAAAGCGACTGGCCCGACGAGTGTTTGAGCGACTTCGCTAGAATGAGATGTAATAGCAGCCCAGCAACAGCTGGCTGCAACAAGAGCATGCAACATAAACCCCTCTCCTACCTCCATGGACTCAATTCGACCTCAGCGCGAACGGAGCGACCTGTCACACAGTGAGGAACATGCCATGGGAGATGACAGCAGATGTCACAATGGCATCGAAAAGCTCGTCATCCCCGTTGTCGCTATCGCCCTCCTGCTCCTCCCCGACCACAGCCTGTCAAGAGTCAGCAACTGGCACTCTCTGTCCAATACAAACCATCTGAAAACTCCCGCTCATCCTCCCCTCCTTGGTTGTCAACTCCACACCCGAGTGGTACTCGAACCTTTGCCCTGCCTCATGTTCACCCCTGCTAACGGTAGGATGGCAAATGTTGCCCTCACCCGGTTTCAGCACTGGCGTCATTCCGACGACGCCATGGGTGCCTTTTGGCACGGATCCTGATATCGCTCCTGGTGAAAGGAGCTTGCTCACAACACCAACTTCGTTCCCTCCTCCCCCGCCACAACCGCCAATACCGCCTCCTCCTCCTCCTCCTCCTCCTCCTGTCTCACCGGTCTCGTCTAGAATTTCCCACTGTCTGCCGATCAGCTGAACGGTCTGCTCACTCTCGTTGTCTATCGTGATCCTGAAAGCTCAAAATGACGGCGAGGAGGAGAAAGAGAATACGGAGAGCAGCAGGAGGGAGCGAAGGGAGACAAGAAGGATTGAGGGCAAGAAGGAGGAGCAAGTGAGGGAGGGAGGGAGGGAGGGAGGGAGGGGAGGGAGGGAGGGGAGGGAGGGAGGGAGGGAGGGAGGGAGGGAGGGAGGGAGGGAGAGCAACAGCAGGAGGAAGAGGAGACAGCATCCTGACGACTCGCCTGTAGCAAAAAAAATAGCCTCTTGCCTTCTGTCCAAGATTCTCATCAGCCGTCTCCAGATGATCGCATGCTCCGCTCACCAAGTCCTTCCTTACCCACGCCGCCACAGCTCGAACCCGGACCCCCTTCGTCACGCACGTACTGCTCCCCGGAGTCAGCTAGGGAGGAGGAGACTTTGTGGTCCACCTGGAGCTCAGTTGGAGCTGGTGCTGCTCAGTGAGCAGCTTGAGGACAGTGAAGGCGTCGTCCTCCGCTTCCACCGCCTTCTCCTCCTCGGCCTCCTTCGATTTCTTGAACAGCTCCCTGCAGCACATCGTCTCGCCACTTCCCATCGCGTGATGTGCAGGTCACCTGGTGATCTTAAACAGCTGTGCACGAGAAAATCCGTCCGAGCACTCCTCAGGCAGAGGAAGAAGTTCCTTGACATAGAGAACCCGTCAGACGAGGCCAAGGAAACAAACAAGAATAAAGCAAGGAGTCAGGACAAGGCAAGGAATCAGGACAAGGCAAGGAATCAGGACAAGGCAAGGAATCAGGACAAGGCAAGGAATCAGGACAACCTTTCTCCGAGTCATCGACCAGTCCACTGCTTGCGTGCAAACTCTCGGCGGGAGCATCTTCAGCAGAGCATCCACTTGCGACGAGTTGTACACGAACTGGCCGTGCCCCCAACGGTTCAGGAGAGGTTTCTCATGGAGGTAGAGCTTCGTCTCGTTCATGGTGAGGCCCCTAGCATGCGATTATGGTCGCACATGACAGCACGCCACACAAGGCGCACCTTATCTCCTTGAGCATTGACCGATACAGGGTCCGAACCACAAGTTTGCGCGCCATACCCTGCTGACTGATGCATTAGGCCAGCCAACCATAGCAGGGGGGAGCACAAGCTAACACAAGGTCTGCAAGCTCGCAAAGGTACGATGTCTAACCTCTGAGACATAGATCGCCTTCTTATTAGCGCAACCTTGGTATCAGCTCCTCTCTCCTACCGATCAAGAAACGACCACTGCAAGTGTTCCTTTCATCGGAAACCTGAGCTTTCTCTCTTTCCTCCCATGATTCAGTTGATCTCTATCACTCCGACCAGCCATACCGCGAGGAATAATCTACCCAGAAGTATCCCACAGCACCATTCCCACATCACTTTTCCTCCCCCTGCTACCCTGCAGCTCGTTGTCGCCTCGCTCACTCCCTCTCCTCCTCTCCTCCTCTTCTCTCCTCCTCCTCCTCCTCCTCCTCCTCCTCCTCCTCCTCCTTGTACATTGGTTTGTACAACTGTTCTTCTCGCTGTCCTCCTGCTCCTGCTCGTGTCGCTTCCCTCCCTCTTCCTCCTCCCCTCCTGCTCTCTCATCATGGAGCAGCCCCCCACCCCTCATCCCCACATGCACCCAACTTTGCCCTCATCCCCCTGCTTATACCCTGCTCATCCTCATCCCCACCCCCTCATCCTCCGCTCCTTGAGATTTTAGTTAATATCTATAAACACCCTCCGCCTCGGAGCATTATTTGCCCTCATCCCCCTCCTCTTTTCCACGCAGGGTCAGGAACGGGTGGGGTTGTCTTGTGCAGGGGGTGGGCATGGAGGTGGGGGTCAAGACAATCAAAGTGCAGTGGGTGGTCTTTGAGGTATTTTTCTCGGGTAGGGGTACATGAAAGAGCATCTGTCTCAAACAGGGGTAGGTCTGAAAGAGAGAATTCGAGGGTAGGGTGTAAGCACACCCGTGTTTCTTAGTATGAATGGAGGGGTGATTAGTTGAGGGTGGTACTTCTGAACAAAAAAAGAAATTGCGAAGAGGCACTGCCAACTTGGAATGGAACAAACATCAGGTGCCCTCAAATAATGTTCAAATAATTCGTGAATATTTTGATTTAAAGATAAATTATTGAAGAAATTTATTCAATTGTGTGAACAGCCTGGAGTGGCAACTCAGAAGGGGTAGTATTGAGATCATCAAATTCAAATACGGGTGGGTGGGTAGATGGTTTTCACAGAGAAATAGGGGTTCTGGTTTGGTTCCTCAATTGAGATATAGAGAGACTCCAGGAGGGCGAAATGTACTAGAAATTGGGGTGGGGGTAGTCTTTCGGGGCAGGACAGGTCCGTTGAGGAGGGGTGGTGTTGAAGGGACTCTCAGGGTTGGCGTACCGCGACCGCTCACGCATCAATGTTCGGCTTCTCACAGGTGATGATGGCGATCGATGTGAGGATGGAGGAAGGTGGAAGGGGAAAGCAACAAAAACAGAGAACAAGAGATGAGCGGAGATGATATGTTCATATGCTCACCGACAGAGGAAGATGAGTTGGTGGTTGCTACAGCAAGTCGGATGAAGAACCGCTCCGCTGTTTGCTGTGCTGAGAGATGGGACGAGTTGGAATGAGATCGTCGGACTAAAATGTGCAAGGAGAAAGTTACAGAAAGATTAATGTGTATGTCTTCGTGAATAGATTGATCTCTAATGTCTAGAAGTTGCGTCTATGGTGTTACGTCAGATATTCTTACCATGGATTTGTACCTGTGTAATCCTCGTTTATAGTTAGTCCTGCTCAATTTGTGATTAGATGCATTCACCTTGTCTTGTGGAGGTTTTAGGGTCTAGGATAACTTTGTTTAATTGGTATGGACAAATGGTGCTAATGATACCGGATGTACAACCACGAGAAAGAAATTTGATTTAGAAAGCTGTTGGGAACATGTTCATTTTTTGCTATCTCAGACTATTATCCTCTTGTATTTTTTTTGTTTTTTGTACGGGTTTCATGAAAGTCAGTGACGTATGATTGCACATCCCTAACAATGTACACTTTCTGCACTGAATGGAACTCTTTGGAGTGGGACTACGCATGTTCATTCGACCTTCGACCTGCAATTTTATTTGGACACCTTGGTTTCATCTGTTCTTGAAGTGGCACTCAATGTCTTGATAGTTCTGCACATAGAATTATATGGCTAGAAATTGCAGATTCATGTATCTTTCGTTTTCTTACCTGATGTGTGAGTGGGAATACCTGTGTCCTGTGGCAGCAAGAATCAAAGTGATGATTTTCCGGATTGGAATTAGCTTTTGGTTTATGGCTCACGAGATCTGCCTACAGGAAACAACTATGCTCTGGGGTCACAAGAAGAAGGCTGCCCCCGCCAACGCATGGGTACGTGATAAATGGCTTTGCCATGTGTCGCTCATTCGATGTTCTCAGGGCAAGCGCTTCGCCTGGCTTTCATGCAAGAAGACCAACACCTGCCACAAGTAAGCGGGATGATTCTCAATCATCCCCCTTGCTGTCATTCGTTAAAGGGTGTTGTCCTCGCGGGCTGTCCTGGCCATAGATGTATCTTATTTGATCTTTGGACCGTTTGCTCGTGGTCGTGTGGGTGGGTTTAGACGATCCTTATTAAAAACTTCTTGAAGGGTTGAGTGCAGAGTGTGGAATTCAGCAACAAACATTCCTGGCCACTAGTTTTTGTGTGGATTATCTTCTGTGGAGAGAACGCAGAACAAAGCACCCAATGCTGAGTGTTCACTTGAAAGTCAGCTTCATGGCGCGATTGATGTCTTTTCTGTTCTTGTTGGCAGCAGCCCACAGTTTGATGCCAGTAGCTGTCTGGCACAGAACAGCAGACAATCAAAAATTAAGGAAATCTCGGATGTCGCATAGGGTCACAGGCAAAAGAGTTGGAAACAGCAGACTACTTGTCGCTATCTCATTCTAGTATGCTACCATGGTTTGTGGTCGCAGTGCAACAGTAGTCGAAAACGAGTGGACTTTATGGACCATCAACAAAGAATAAAATTTGATATCCTAAAAATCATCAACGCCCCCAGCAGCCTACTGTTCTCACACCCCAGAGCATCCCCTGACAAATGATCATTTTCTCGCAGGGAAGAATTGTTCGCATAAAGACGTGCTGGATAGTAGTCGTTTTTCATGATAGATAGCCAATGCACGAGCAGCGAAAGAACAAGAAAGGCACTCAGAAAACCGAGGGCGACTTCATATTCGTATCCTAGCTCGTCGAGTACGCCTTTCAGTTACTGTCATCCCTATAGCCTACAGCAACTTTAACCGACAGACTTCGATTGAACATTCCATCTTGATCATACTTGCTGTATCCTTTCACCTCAACTTGATGGAGGTACGACAACAATCATACAAACAATTCTAAATTCAAAAGAAAATCAGAAAGACTATCAATAGGGCGGTGGAGAGGAGGAATACTGACTGTTTATAAGCAGATATGATATCCCAAGTTCTCTGAGAGCTGTGGCTCTAGAAGGCATTTACACACTGCCACAACGAAAGCACTGTGACGACGATTGAAAAAAGATTGGATCGTGTAAAAGCTGTTTGACGTGGAGGGGCGGTACTGTTTCGCAGCCACTCAAGCTGCCCATCTGTCGCACTGTCTTTCCTATAATCGTCCTAACTTCTTTCTGAACAACGATCACTCTGATTCCCCTTCCGACCAGCGCTTCTATTCCTCTACAGACCCCTTTCCCCTGCTCCATCCCACTCATTTCTTGACATGATCGTCACTAAACATCACTCTTGAAGATCAACTATACGAATATTGTTCTGGTTCTTGCATTCTGTTCAATGTCTTTGTTCTTCCCTTCCAGATTGTCATCCTCTTCCCGATTGTCATCCCTGTTTGTCCTCCTCACGCCACAAATTCCTCCATTTCCTCTTCACATTTGTCATCTGTCTCCATCTCGTCCATAACATCACCAACAACTCTCCGTCCCCGTCCCCGTCCCCGTCCCCGTCCCCGTCCCCGTCCCCGTCCCCGTCCCCGTCCCCGTCCCCGTCCCCGTCCCCGTCCCCGTCCCCGTCCCCGTCCCCGTCCCCGTCCTCTCCTCGCTCGCCCCCTTCCCTGCTCCCCTTCCCTCAAGTTTGTGGCTGGACAGACTGTGAGTTGCGGATGCATACCCCCCTCAATAAGGTCAAAAAGGGGGGTACCAGACGGAACTGGAGGTGCATGTCATGATGACCCCCTGAAGGAACATGTTCAAGCATGAGACTAGGGGTAGGGGGTAGTGATAATGGGGTGGTGGGTGACAAGGGGGTCCATCGGGAGTTTGCGGATGTTCGAACCCTTTCAGGCGGTTTCTGGATTTGAGTGTAGGGTACTGTTCGAGGGACCTGGGGTACAGTATTGATATGAGGTCAGACGGGGTGGAGTTTAAGGAATAATGAGGGTGGGGGTCTTTAGAAATGGGGTTCTTCTCGGATCGGGGTGGTAGGGATGACCTGTGGGTTGGTTTAAAATATTGTAAAATAAATTGCTTCATGGTAGATGTTGTAAAACAATTTTTAAATCGCATTTGTAGCAGAGCAGTTGTCCGAAGGTTCTGTTTGGTACAAAAGAAATAATATTTTTATCTTTAAAACAATTTGTCTTTCTTATATTTTCACTTAGCCCCCTTTAATAATATGCGTTGGTACAACAGATCACAAAATGTCTGGAATCTCAGTAGAAATTATTTGATTGTTTGATCAAATATGGTACAATATCACCAAACATTCAAAATAATATATAACACTTTTCAAAACATTTGAACACGAACCTACCAATTGACATTTTAAATCTGTACCATTAATATATATATTACAAACTTATACAGATAGTACCGGTGCTTTTACTACGGCACGCGCCTCCTCCCTCAACCAAACAAATCCCACGAGCAGACGTCTTCCTTCAGTCTCCCTCCTCCCTCCCCCATCGTCCGATCCCTCCTCCTCCCTCCCTCCCTCCTCCCTCTTCCACTTCGTGACATCCTTTCTTCATCTGCCTTAGGATCGAACTCGTCGTCCTCGACGAACAGCTCTTCGGAGGTAAGACCTTTGCTTTCCCACGATTCACAGAGGTAGCGAGCGGTCGGATCCTTCTGAAAGCATGTTGCATGATGGATTTTTGTGTCTTTGGGCTGTCCTCCTGACCTTTTCCTGCTCCTTACAAGATAATGCCATCAGCCCCCCCTTTCCTCGCGCTTCCCTTGATGTTGCAAGGCGGGAAATGCTGTACTCTCGTTTCGAGGAGGGATGTAGTGGGAAAACAACTAGACGAGCGATTGGAAGATGATGATGAAGAGAGCGAGGAAGGGTCAACAAGACGTGTTATCGTTCTTAGCTCGATGTTCCTTTCTGTTGGTGCTTTTCCCGTTCCCACATGTTTGTGCTCTCCTTATTTTTCCCCTTCCTCTCCTTTAGACTGCAACAGTGGTATCTCCTCCTCTGCTGCTCTGCCCTGTGCCGCGGAATCCTCTGAGATGTTGGCCAGCCTCTTGATCTTCCTCTCTTCCTGACTTTCTCTTCTTCAGAAGATGCCCGATCACGGCCCCTCCAAGTTCAAGGGCGCGGATCCCAATGACCGCGATACCCCATCGCCATCCTCGACGGTCATGTCGTGGATCGATCAGGAGGAAGAGAGGCTGAAGGAGGCAGCTGAAAAGTATCCTCCTGACCCGTTCGCTATGTCTGCGTGAGTCTCCTATCCTCTCCTCTCCCCTCCCCTCCCTCCCCTCCCCTTCCCATCTCGTTGTTCCTTGCCGCCAAATATTAGCCCAGCTTCCCCCCCTGCATTTTCCGATCTTCTCCCTTCATTCTCCCTTCATCCTCTTTTTCCCTCCTATCCTCCGCTTTCTCTCCTCTTACTACCTCCACCCTCTTCCTGCCCTCTTCCTCCTTCATCGCCCCCCACCTCTCTCCTCTCTCCCTCATCGCATGCTCATTTCTCTCTTCCCTCCTGCTCACTGACACGGGCGAGCAGGTACAGTCGCTTCCTCAAGAACAAGCGAGGAGACCTTGAGAGGGCTAAGATGTGGCACGACCTCGCACACGCTACCGTCACCTCCCGCCTCAGCCCCAACGTCACCGATATGATTCGCTACCACTCCAAGTAGAGGAGGACACGGGGGGCTGCCCTCAGCACTATCGGAGAGAGTAGGAGCATGCTTCCTCCTCCTCCTCATCATCATCATCATCCTCATCATCATCTTCATCTTCATCTTCATCTTCGTCGTCTTCGTCTTCGTCGTCTCTTTTCCCTTTCTCGGCTCTCCCATCAGCTCGGCCCCTCTCCTTTGCAGGAATTCCTCCTGGAGGACAGACGGGGCGGAAGGGAGCTTCACGGAGGAGCAGCGACGTGGACGTCCGAGTCTTCCACGCCTGTTCATATTCCAAGCAGTTTTTGTCGTATTCTTTATGTAGTTACCACGTGCTTTCGTTATTCTTGAGTTATCTATTCATTTTCAATTCACGTTGATGTAGATGAGATTGAAGTCTTGAAAAGCTTCCATGAGTTGCCGCCGGCCCGTTAATATCTTAATCGTTGATGATGATGATGATGATGATGATGATGTTGTTGTTGTTGTTGTGTCAAAAGAGATAGCTGAAGACGGAAAGAATAATGTTGGAAGACAGGAGCAAGTTGTGTTTCTCCTCTCTTGCCGTCTTTCCTCATCTCGTCAGCGCGGCATGACAACGGCCAGCATGACGTAGGCGGCAGCAACAGCGCATGCCCACATCGTCTCTGACCCTGCTGCATCGTCAGCTCAGAGCTGAGAGGGAGAGGTTGAGGACCGGGAAGGGAGAACTCGTGAGCGAGGAGAAAGCTTGCGATGCCGCTCGTGCTCCGATGAGCGATGTCCGAGGCTGCGAGGAAAGCTGCAAGGAGAGTGAGAGGGAGGGAGCGAGAGAGCGAGCGAGGGGAGGAGGGGAGGGAGGAAGGGGAGGGAGGGAGGGAGGGAGGGAGGGGGGGGGAGTGGGGAGTGGGGAGTGGGAGTGGGAGGGGAGGGGAGGGGAGTCAAGAGTGAGTTAAGACAAGGACAGGAGTCGCGTGAGAATCACCTGGAAAGACCACGAGGGCGTTGAGCAGAGGAGCATCGGGAATGACCACAAGAATGTTCCTATGAAGCAAAACAAGATAAGAGGAGGAGAAGCAAGTGAAGGAACAGGAAGAGCCAGAGAAACGGGAGCAGGGGCAGGAGCAGGGGCAGGAGCAGGGGCAGGGGCAGGGGCAGGGGCAGGGGATAAATTTGCCCTCACTTGGCGTCCTTGGCCAACCAGATGTGATACTGCAGGAGGTAGAGCTCGAGCGACCTGCCGTCTCTTTCACTTCCTCCTCCCTCCCCGGGGGGCGATAGACCTCTGACCCCAGTAAGCGAGGAAGGAGGAGGCGCGAGAGCGGAGGGAGAGTGTGAGATTACGGAAGATCTGGTGTGGGTGAACACGTCAGAAGAATGTAGTCGTGCCTTCTTGTCCTCTCCATCACCACGTAAGTGAGTAGCGGGAAGATGCAGAAGAAGGCGTGAAGGGTGTAGTTGTAGCGCTCCTGTCAAGCAGAAGAGGCGACGACGTCAGAATGGAAATGAGAGCAACACAATCCAGAGTTCTCACCTGAGAAATTCTAGCAGCGATGCATTTCTTAACATCATCTGCGCAAGTATCATCGTCACAAACTCCAGCAAGCTCTGTCGAGCTAGTCGGGCTATCGTCACCATGACGACTGCATCCGCTGCATTTCTTGCAGGATTGGCAATCAGCAAACAAACATCAGCCTGCGTCTGGTTGCAAAAGTCAAGCATGATCAAGACAGTTCGAGACAGGTTGAGACCTTTGCGTCATCACCGATGCTGATGAGGCTGAACAACCAAACAAGGAAGATGCAGAGAGTTGCCAACGAGACTCCAATGACGTACAAAGACTTCTTCTGCGTACAAACCGATCACCCTCCTCCCTTCTCCTCCAACTATGCTCCCCACACAAACACAACAAGTCTTTCCTCCAATCTCCCCTTGCTTCTTTCTCTCCTACTCTATCTTCTTCTCTCTCCTCCCTCCTCCTGCCTCCTCTCCCTCTCCTCTTCTCTCCTCTCCCCTCTCCTTACTCCCTCACCTGTGCGTCCAGCCACTGCAGCGCCTCTCGGATCCTGTGCTGCTGGAGGGCCACGACGGCTCCGAGGAGGGGGGAGAAGCAGTCGAGCTGCGAACGGAAGAGCCACTGATCGAAGGAGGTGGCGGAGGAGGAGAGCACGGGCCTCAGAGGACTGAAGATGATCCTGCTTTCTCCATTAGCCTATATCCTCCTCCTCCTCCTCCTCCTCCTCCTCCTCCTCGCCTCTCCCCCCCAACCCCTTCCACCTCCCCCTGCTGCTGCTGCTGCTGCTGCTGCTGCTGCTCCTCCTCCTCCTCCTCCTCCTCCTCCTCCTCCTCCTCTTGTCCTGCTCCTGCCCCTGCTCCTGTTCCTCTCGCTCATTGTCGACAGTCACCTGGCGAAGCTGAACTTGTTCGGGTCTCTCTGGGAGTTGACAGAGAGGAGGAAGCAGCAGACGGCAGCGATGAGGATGCGCCAGTGAGGTTCGATCCTCCTCCCCAGCGTGTGAAGCGAGTAGAAGAAGATCGACCTGAATGGTGTGAGGGACACCAAGGAATGGCAGGGAGGAGGAAGAAGAGGAGGGAGGGAGGGAAGAAGTAGTAAAAGGAGCAAAAAGAGGAGCAAAAAGAGGAGGAGGAGGAGGAGGAGGAGGAGGAGGAGGTGAAGGAGAAGGAGGA